>NW_024533608.1:0-35933 GCF_016097555.1 Gigantopelta aegis | reverse complement strand
TTTTTTGTTTTTAATTATAGTGTGTTCTTATGACATCATTTATTCATTGTCATTTTTTTTAACCTAGTAACCTATATTTTATATTAGCATAATATGACCATGGAAACTGAATAACAAAATTTGAATAAATTGACATAGAGTCAATTTTTCAGTTCTGTTCATTGTAAGGTGTCTTGTTGTGATTTTATAATTGTGGTTGTTGTAACTATAGTAACACTAGAGAAAACATTATTGGTACATTCCAAGTATTAATATACGTCAGCAAATCATATGTTAGAGTTATAACTTATAATATCGATTATTATCAACTATCTCTCTTTTCTCCCAAATATTACACTACAGGTAGTTATGGAGTACAGAGTTCCTCTATATCTACTGATAATGGGGTCTTGTGTATATCATGTACATTTATGATAGGGTCTGATAATGAGGATGTTTTGTTTGAACTGAAGATGATATCAGGTTCAGATATACTCACTACATATTGGTTGTACTAATGGGATAATGTAGTTACTAGTTGTATTACAAGTCCTAGAGACTTGAATATATAATATTGATATAGTTTGATCTTAAGCAAAATGGACAGAAAGACTCATGCTGGTATAGGTGTAAATAATATTAACAGTATAAGTCTTCCTCCCTAGATTGACATTGTCAAAAATTTCAGAGGAGATCACAATCAAGTTCCAAACTCTTTTAAAAAAAAAGCAGAAAGTGGTAGCTAAAGATGAAGAAAAGAGCTAGAGAAGAGTTGAAACTGTTCCACACATTTACATCATACCTTAAATGATATTGTAAGTGACACTGAACAAGATGCATTACAGCCAGAACCCAAGTCTCTCATTCATAGGCTTCAACGTCCTCACTATATTGAAAACATCAGTTTTTTAGCTCTACCACAGACAAGATAAGAATGAATATAGATGGTGAATGGTAAGTAGGAATTTGAAATTCATTGCAGTGAAAAATCATCATGTTCTCGATTTTTGAGAGTTGGTGAATTGACACAATGGGAGTGACATTTCTGAGACCTAAATACATGTAAATGCAGTAGTATTCAGAACATAGTGGAATTTTGTGACAACTCAAAGAGATGCTAGCTCTCTCATTTATCATGTTACTAAATATACACTTTATACTAACTGAATCTGCCCTTGATGGTAGAATGTATAGAGATCCCAGAACAGAAGCTGCAGTGGAAAATCATAACCAAAGATAATGTATTTTGTCAACGCATTATTACAAAGAAACTATAGAGAAATCTTAAGAAATAAGAAGTTATATTGTATTTGCATTTGTTGCTATATATTTGCAGCTCTAGCATTTGTAACATAGCAGTTTGTTTGTTTCATAAATAAATAATAATGATGAGAAAACTAGACCACTTGACTAAAATGTGAAAAGTACAGCAGAATCTCATATTTCAAATGTAAAACATACCTAAAATCGCTAATAATTTCGTTTTTAAAAAGAAAGAAATCATTCTGTAATTGTTTTGAACCCCTTATTATGTCCGCGTTTGTTCAGGATAGGTGTAGTGACCTATATTCGTATTTGCAATATTTTAGAGGTGTGGCTTGATGTTGCTGACTGTGTAACAATACCTTTCAAGAGAAAACCACATTTAGCGATCAGATGCTGGAAGTTAAATGATATAGTGGCACATTATCATACCTAATAATTTTGCAAAAGACTTTCAGTTTAATGGCATCTACTTTTTCTATCTTAGTGAGATTTGTCAATACTTCTTCAATTATTTCTTCCACAAGCACCATCACTATGTAGTTTAATGGATGCTGTGGTTTTGGACAAAGTTCGAACACTAACACTCAGATAATTTTCTATGATGATATAGCTCTTTTAATTTGAAACTGTTTTGGCTATGACTACGCAGGACAAGTTGACAAACTAGAATAGAGTTGAATTATCTCTTTTCTATACCTAGCTATGTTTGCTCATGTACATGTAACTTAGAAGAAATTTTTAGAGCATGGAAAATACTAAATGCAATGTACGTGAATTTTGTGAATTGTACAATGCCAACAATGCCAACTATAAGAGTAAAGATATTTTTTACATATATCTAATTGCAAGTAAAGTTTTGTGAATCTGTAGAATGTTAATTATAAAAATTCATATAAAAATTAGATATGGACTGGTAATTATACTTTTGAATTTTTTAGAATCTGTAGAATGCTAATTGTTGAAATTCAGTATAAATGGAGTATTGGTTGGAGTAAATTTTAACAATTCTAATTTTAGAAGTGGACATACTTTGCGTATCATGATCAATTTGAGACCAATTATTAAGTTTCTCCAAATTGACTTAAAGTAGTCCAAACCAGAATTTGCTGCATTTGTACACTGATTTTTATTTTGTATTTAAGGCAATTAAGGCATTTGTTTTTCTTTCCATATAATATTTGGACGTGTTCGTAGCCAAGCCAAAGAATCAAACAGGTATATAACGTGACAAACCGAGAAAAAGAATTTCCAGTCAAATAGGTTTACATTTAATGTCCACACATGCAAACCTGTGCAGATAATCTTGTGTGCACAACTTTTAAAAGAACAAAAATATACTAGTTATATAAAATGGACAACCTATCAGAGTAGGAATTATGCAACGATAGATGATTCCTCTTAATATGATCTGGATTTACTTAATACATGAGTTAGATCATTGTTTTCTTTGTAACTGGGCTTTGTAACTTGTTGTCCACTAATACAAACAATGTCAATTAACAAATTAAATAAATAAACTTACCAAAACATGATGAAGAACTTTCATTATCAGATGAATTGTTGACAAAAAGATAATCCAAGTCATAATTTTCAGCTATAACCAAAAAATGTAATTTTTAATATATTTGTCATCATGTGTTTACCATAAGTCATTGAGCACTGTGGTCCATCCCAATACGAGAAAAAATCTATCATTAACTATGTAAGGTCCTGACAAAGGAGTTTTACTATTAAAGGACTCAGTAGTTGATCCTAAAATGAGGAAAAATGGATTTTTCTAGAATGTGTGTATTGATAACTATGATTTTGCTATATGAATCTGTAACAATTTTTGAACTTTGGACTCTCAGGGTAACATCGTGCATACCATTGACATGCTCATTGTAGTAAACAGTATACTGCATTGAAATTTATCTACAGGTATATTAGAGGTAAAATATTCTTTATTTGACATCTTGACAATAAAGTATATTCATTATCTGACAATTGTCCTTCATCGTCAGTTATTAAGAATAGCTAATATAGGTTTGCTATCCTCTGATTTAGCTATCAAACCACTGTTACATCCTAATGCTGATGATCAAACACTAATTGTTACGACTAGATAGACCAAGTAATAGATAAATCAACACATTCCTCCTATAATAAATATATTTTAAGTCATATGTTTTCATATAATATCCAATATGGATATTAATGAAAACTCCTGACAATAGTTCAAGTAGACAAATCGTGACATTTGTCTACTTGAATATTGTAAGCAAAGAATAGCACCCCCACCCCCTTAATAAAGACTATTTACAATGCCAGATTAATCATATTCCTATGACTAGGTGATCCATTGAATGGTTCAACTATTTCTCTCTAGCATGACAAATTAGACAGATCATAGTATATAATAAGATTATAATCAATAATAGTATGTTGATACTCAGTCATTACTTATTATTACTTACATTATTTGTAGTTGACTTGTCAATTATAACAAGAAGAGTCTTTATTGTCTGGTAACTTATCATGTTCACAAACATCACTTATTTCAGATATCACAGACGTTATACCACTAGTAGTACTAGATTCTGTAGAGTTAATGCTGTTTGATGTAGTATAACAGGATGATAAAGATGGATGTTTTCTACTTTTGAGGAAATTGTCTTTTTACTTTCAGTAAACTAGAAGAAATATAGTTTACAATTACTAATATAAGCTGATCTATAACAGACATAATATTATATCTACTTCCATAACAGTTAATTTAAACTTGTTTTACTTGTTCTAATAATGTTTTAGTCATTGATGTTAGTTTCTATAGAACTGATATAAACTAAAATTAAAATCAGTTACAATGAAAATATTAACTTACTTGTTATTATCAGTTTGTAAGTTATGTTTCTCCTCCATCTAGATTTATATAAAATGAATCTATTAATATTATATCATATACCTTTATTGGGAGTCATTGATAGCTGTGTTTTCCTCTTTCTAACAAATTATAACATAATAATTATTAATATTCCAAATATCACAACTAATACAACACACTATAAATATCCAATTGAAATCTTGTGAAACTAAAGTATAAACAATCTAATAACTTGTACATTTAACATATAGATACCATTAGATATTCCACTAGTAGGTGATATAGATATCATTATATCAGTAGCCACTAGAAATATCACTGATAAGAGAGACTGTTGCATCATTAGATGTAGTACCTAGCAAAAATTAAAAATAGAACAATACATCAATAAAAATAATACAATATATAATCACTTACTGTTAATAATACTAATTAGAGGACTATCTCATAACTTGATGCATTATTACCTAAGACATTAAAAAAGTACATTAAATACTCTGCTTTCACATCACTTACTAATAATGATAGTCTCAGTAGGGAGATGGTAGTAGTAAGATATATTCCCAGTACTTGAGGGTATACACACAGATGGGTTAGTTATTAATAGTACCATCTACTATATCATGAAACTGTCACAGTATAGTTACCACTAACTGGTAGACTTATATACTGGTATACTGTACTCTCCTCTATACTGGATTTACTCATATTAATAGACTTCACCACTTCCTTAGAAGACTCTCTAAATATCACATGACATCCATCAGCAGTAGATCTCTTAGCAAACCTACACTCTACAACAACTGATCCAATTATCAGAATAGTACTGTAGAGTGAGTCCTTGGACCATCGTAAAGTGCTATGGTGACAAGAGAATGACATGTCATGAAGAATATCACAAACTCACTAAAGAATGACTCGTTTCTTGTTTTAGAACCTATTTCAATTGATCCATTATATCAGCAGTAAACATATAGTTTTGTTGAAGACCAAGATTTAATACAATATAATTAACTGTCACTAACTGACAACCTTCTAAAGAACAAAACAATATCTTTCCAAATATGCTCTATTTCCGTTCCATTCATTTGTGTTGTAGTACCCAGTAATGTGCTGTTAAATATTCCAGAACTACCACAACCTATAATGTATATACTCAATATATTACTTTATATAATGTGTAGCTAGCTTACTGTATTTGAATATCTACATTAAAGGAATGAACCATTATAGATGACCTCATGATCCAGCAATAAAAAACATTGTTCTCTGTAAAAAAGATAGACATATCAATTTCAGTATAGAATATAAATCTACTATTACCTTCGTTGCATTCATCTTGTATAGTACATTATTAGAACTATATTCTCCACTATGAGCTATAACAGTAGCATGTAAATAATCACAGACTGGGGTGAGGTTATATAACTTTATAAGATGTATCCTCAGTGATATCATTATATAGTAACTGGCCATGTTGGTTTTCTATATAAATGTGATATGATATTGGAGTGTTCTCAGAAGAAAATAATGGAGGAGACCAGGTCAACCAGCCTGAAGTACCACTTAAAGTCAAATATAAATTAACTACCGGTGTAATACCTATAATCATTAAATGAACTAAAAATACCCTATACTCTATAAAAACTAACCTTTAACTACCAAATTAGCTCCCTTAGAAATGGGTACAAAGTTTAGACCAACAACAGTACATTGAACACTTATCCCATCATTAATAGGTAGTGCTCTTAGTATTAGTACTGATGACCACACATCAACTGATATATTGTTAGTAGTTCTGATATCTCTCTCTCTCTTGATTACTGAGATCAGTGAGTTTATTACCTTCTACTGCCCAATAGAGTAGCTTTCCCTGTACCCTCACAGGTAAGTTAACTATTTTGTAAGAGGAGCAGTCACCGAAAAGGGAGCTACTATAATCACTAGAAGAGGACTCAGTTAAGAAAGGACTTAATGGTATTGTATCTTATAGCAGCGTCTGTACATATCAAAATGAGTAGGAAGGTTTCCTACAGCAACTACAATCATTAACGAAGCAAGGATTGTGTTGAGAAGATTTCCGGAGATTTCCAAAATTTCAGTAGTGACTTCAAAGAGATTTAGGGAGAGATTTCTAGAGATTTCATACCTCTCTCACATTACTCGAGGGCACGACCCAGTACGAGACTAGACAAGAGATACTCAATGTGATGCTCTTTACAGTTGTATTACAGTAGTCAAACTAGTCTCATCCCCACCCTACAATCCACATAATTATATATCATTTTATGATACTAGGTAAAGGTCTAAACTGATCCAAACTAGGAAAAAGTGACATCATTTTTAACATTTCAAATCAGTTTGATAACTTATTTAATATTGTGTTTTATTTTTAATACTACTCAGCTATTACATGTATTTTTTAAAATAAAACATTGATTCTATTACTACATATATACTCTGTTATTGCTAATAACTAATAATTATGTTTATCATGGACAATGATATAATAATAATTCCATATTTAGTTTACTGTCTTGTGCCATCTTCCAATTGATGTTCCGACCAATACCTGCTATAAAATATTTCCATGTTTATGAAAGACAGACCACAGATAAATCCAAGCTGAAAAAGAACTATAGCATATCACTACAATTATTTATTATTTTATAAACATGTAGATATTGTAGTCTATAAACGTATTGACAGTTTGTTCCTTATATATAAACAAATCAGTTATTAAGTTTTCTCTTTGTCAACAATAAGAGATATGAATTATGATCATGACGCAGCACAAATATAGTAAAAATGTTTTGATAGAAGTTAACAGAAACACAAGTGTTCCAAAACAGATACAACCACTATAAAGTATATGGTTAGTTAAGAGTATTCATAATGTGATACTTTTCATTATTGTCTACACTACTTACACAGAAAACAGATGTTCTAAAGAGGAATTGTTTGACCACATTTCCAAAAATGTATTTGCTCATATCTTGAACCTGAACAATATAATTAAGGTAATATATATAATACAATAACTAAATATACATACTCTATTATTGTATTATATATAATACACTCACATAATATACTATATCATTATATTATATATATATAAATTATTATAAGTATTCTTGTGATTTCACAACTACTTTTGTAGTGAGTATACTATTTTTGATTTGTGTACAATATACACATTAATAATCTTTGACTGGAGAAAAAAGAATCCCTAGGGGAACTCCAAAGGAAATCCCTCAACTGTATGACATTATGCTTTTACAATAATACCACTTTAAAAGGTAACAGCTCTTACTAAAATACAAATCATGATGCACATAATTACTTATTTGTTAATTAACTACATTAGCTATATATTACATTTTGTTTACACATACAAGAACATGTCAATATACTCTGGTTACCTTAGAAAAAAATATGATTTTCATACTTTGATTTCTATAGAACAATATATAATATTGCATTTATTATATAGTTATGATTACATTCAATAATGTACCACCTCTGATATACCAATTGTATATGTTTAATATATACATGTATGTACCTTAATGTCTGAGTCACTTGATAAAGGAGATGACTACAGAATAAAACTACAAGTCTTAAACAAATCAATATCTGGGTTGTCCATCAAGTCACTTTGACATCTTTTTGCAACCTTTTTGCCATAAACTGTCAGAAATTTCAATAACAGAACAATTCATAAATTTTTATCTTTTGTTTTTTCTATATTAGATTAGAAAGAAGTCGATGTAACTGATTTGCCATGAGTTAAAATACCTTAATTCTAAGTCTCAGGACTTAGGCGATCCCTAATAATGATAGCAGAAATGGTAATACAAAGTATTGATTGCATAATATTTTGTCTCACTTTTGATCTTTTCCTTTTAACACTTGATTTATTCTATAGTAAGAGGAAAATTTTCAATAGTAGGGATGAAGTTTAAGTGTTACACATTCACCTTTATGCTTTCATTTATAATCTGATTATGGTAACATTTAATTAGAGACAATAAACTTACTGTGGAATTACTGCTACATGCATCACAAATGAAGTAATGTTTTTCTGCTCTTGTGTTTCTAGAGATATAAAATCTAAAAGTATGCATGATACTAACTATACTGTATTGACGCTTCCCTTGACTTCCAACTTCTGAACTTAGCCATGAAAATATGAACATAATTATTATTAAAGACTTACTTTTTTACATCCTGGCCCTCTTCCTTTCTACATGAACAGTTTGATAATAGCATAAATAATTGAAAGTTAGTTAAATAATTACCCTCTTGTTGTAGTGCTTAGCATTAATTAGAGATTTGTCAATATAATGTTCATACTCTCTTAGAGTTAGACATTGGCTGCATAACTATACACTCAATAAAAACACAACAACATACATGTATCTTGCCAACCCTGTCATGAATATGTTTCATGACAGGGTTTGTGATGGCTTAACATCCAAACTTCAGCTTCAATAGCTGACTATTTAAGAATGTGCTAATTGTACACAGAGATATTTTATTTAATTTCATGTTCTATAATATTAAAGACACTCACTCTAAATTGTTGTTTTTCTGGACCGAATTTCCTATCATTTATTGAATATTCTTTTGCTGTGTAATAAACTTGACTAAGCATAGTATCCTTTATGGATGCAGTAATGACATGAACTGAAGCTGTTGAAAAAGAATTAACATTAATGACACTTAACAATTAATTAATTAACACTAATAATCTTGTTGAAGTCTAGATAATAAATAGAAGCATCTTCTACATTTAATAGGATATCAAATGAACCACCAAACAAAGCACTATCTCCACAAAAATCATTCTTCTCAACTTGAAAACATCGTAAAACTCCATCAACAAATATCACTAAACCAACCAATAAACAAAAACATGAACTAAAACAGTCACTTCTATCAAAACTCCAATCACTCAATTTACCTAAGTCAGTTATAGGTAAGTAGTAACTTACATAGTTTATTGTCAATAATACTGTATACACACATATTTTAGATGTGATAATGAGATTAAAATTGTATATAATGAAAGATATTGCATGCATAATTATGAACAAAATTTGATGATAATAGTTAATACTACATAGAGTGGGGACATGAACAATGAGTTTGTTACTACACTATATATAATTCTTGTGACAGAAATTCTAGCCACGATTCTTAACCAAAGAAGTATCAAAACCTTGTCATAATATGGACAACTAATTATAACAAATAATCTTTTAACATCATTACCAGATGAAATCGTTGACAACAATATTAATGATGTGAAACATTATTTCACTGATCATGTCTATTATGAATTACTACAAAGAGGTATATCAAAATATGCAATGTAAAGAATTATTTACTTTTTGATATAGTAAATGAAAAGAAATGTGAATGTGTCTATAAATTATGCAACAATGTTTCTACAACAATGAATATAATACAATGTGACTTATGTGAACAGTGGTATTACTGTTATATTTATCAAGCAAAGAATGAGTATGTTTGTCTTTCAATAATGTTTGATCCAACATACGATTACAATAATTTCATTTACATTCAATAGGACCTGTGTTAACATCAAACATCCTCCCACTTCTGTATGCATATGGTATTGTAATAAGTGCTTAATATCTAATAAGAAGACAAGACAAAACACATCATAAGTCTAACACAATCCATACTCAATACAACAATAGCTTCATTAATAGACTATCTTACCTTAAATATTATTTCATTACTCTATTATTATAATATAAACACATGATTCATGAACGTTCATGTAACGATTGTAGTGTTCACATGATTGACCAAATAATTCAATGAATCTTATGAATTTTGTTCCTGTGACTAGCCCCTTTGATATTTACACAATGAGATAGTAATGGACAGCAATGAAAAAGAAAGTGAGATAGATGACTCTTGTATGTTACTATCATGGAGTTGTCGATATTAACACTAAATAACACAATTACAAGAAAAATTATATAGTGACCACACATTGACTCTATCTCTCCAGAAGACACGTTAAGATCAGGTTTCCTAAATTGAGTGGTTCTCAGATCTAGACCACACCTTCATAATTGGTTTCTTCAGCAATCACAGATATTATCTAATAACTTGCCTTGTGATATGAAAATGAATGTCTCTTTCAAAAGTCAATAAAACATTAATGTAGCAAAAAAATGACATTGTAAGTCACAAGTAAATGTTCAATCAAATAACTAATAAGGGATACACACAGACATTGTTAAGAGTAGGTTATAGTAGACATTACATTTGCAAATAGTACTTCATGATATCTGTATATCTATTGTAGAATATATACAAAGCAAAAAGTACAATTTATGTCACTGCAAGAGGACAAATTAGTTTCATGAAAAAGAATTTTTTTCAGCACTTCAAGAGTCTCAATCAAAACACTCTCGTTTCCTTCATTATCTTCATTTATCCAGTGAATAAACACAAAGCCAGGCTTAATTTGAGAGTGGTTGTCACCTAAATAATATTAATAATTGTTTTATTAAGTGATAGTTTATTTTATAAGTTATTAAAGTACTACATTAAATAAAAATAAGTTACTTATTAGTAATCAAAGTGAGATAAAGGAGTAAATGCCTACAGTAAGGGATTATGCAGTAAGTAGGCCAGTATTAAAGTAGTAAAACTCTATATGACATGCAAATTGTTGTAGAAAAATGTCAACCTTGTTGATTATTCATATAGACATGATCAATCATTGTGACACTCTTTGAATAGGCTGTGATTTCTCATAGATTAAATCCAACAGACTTATAAAGAAAGTGACACTCTATACTAGAGCTATATAATATGTTTTAAAGACTATAATTATAAGATAATATTTTATGTCTTACTAGAGGTATATAATTTTTATTCCATTGATGTTAGAACTTTAAAAAAATTCCCTATGAATATAAGGCACTATCCATCATCATGTTATGCTATTCCAAATGAACACAACCCACTGTCCAGTATATAAAGTACAAATTATACACTCTACCTTGTGCTGATCTCTGGCTATATCCACTCAAAGAAGGAACTTTCCCATCAGTCTTGTCATTGCAGTAATATGACTTATTGCAAACACCCTAAAGAATATATGATCATATATATAGTCCATCAATAAAGAAATAATCAACTAAAATGTTTATATAATATGTAATTAGATACTACAAGAGTTTGATGAGAAAGAGATGTAGTATAACATATTTTTTTATAATTTATTATACTTGTATTCCAAATATAATAAGGTCACTGTTCAAACAGTTAATATGTTATGCAGTAAATCTTCAATTACCAATTATCATGTCTATTATATGAGCCTGGTATACAAAGTATGTCAGATTTTCTTATGATTGTCTTTGTTCATTTTTTTAAGGCAAATTATGAGTTGTAGATGTTTGAAATGGTTTACACAAGGCAACATGTGTGTATATACTCCTGCAATCCTTAAACATACAATAATGATGAGGGTTACTTATACTCCTGCAGACATTACTTGTCAAATCAACAATATATAGAAATATTCATTATAAATAAACACTTATATTAATAATGAGTATTGGTAATAAGTAGAGTAATCTCAGTGAGTGTTATGGATGTTCATATGCTACAGTTAATGTAAACTGGACATACAATAGCTGAAACAGTCTTAGAATATCACACAACTTAAGCAAGAAAAGCAACATCACCCCTACAATAATATATGAATGCTGCTGCTAGATAGTTGTCAATAAGAAAAAAGCTCAACACAAATATTCTGCACATGTTATAACCTCTTAATGCTATATTTTAGTGAGTATGTAAGACCATCAGGTTTCATAAGAGGTCTAAGATGAAAAGACCAGCTTATTTCTATAAGCAAAAAGTTATTGTCCTGAGATTATATGTTAAATGTGACTAAATGAATAGTTTGATAGTGACCTCCATTTGTAGCAAAGCTGTCTTGTATCAAAGTAATAATTTAATAATAAAAACCTTAAGTAAAATTTGGGATAAGTACAAATTTGTTGTTTATTTAAGTAATAAAGTTTGCTTTGCTTTGCCTTGCAAATTTTTTAAAAACAACACTGGTGTAATCCAAACTTTTATTCAAACCTTTTATTATACATAGAATAGAATAGAATAGAATTGTCAATATTTTATTATAACAATGAAATTAAGTATACTTCTCTAAAAAGGACATAAACATTTGTCCCAATAATGTTTATTGCAGTCAATACACAGTATTTGTCATAATTAAAGAAACATTTTCAGACTAACTGCCTCATTTATAAAACATAGTCTCTTGTATAATAAATGATATTAACTTACCTGATCTGTAGCATTTACATTGGCTCCTCCTAAGAGAGCATATTCTATTCCAAACAAGTTTCCAATCTTAGCAGATTCAATTAGACTGTTGTTCTGAAGTAAAATAAAAAATTAAAAGTATATCACACTTACAAACTATTATATTGTAAAGGACACATTCACAAAGTAATCACAAAAAAACAATAGGGTAAACAAAGTTACAATATTAAATTCAATACAATTAGAATTATACTACATTATATCACACTTATTGGCTATTATATTGTAATGGACACATTCATATAACAAGTAATCACAGCAATGTAAATGTAGAAATAGAAAAAACAATAGAGTAAACAAAATCACAACAACGAATTCAATACACTTAGACATTATATCACACTTTCAATCTATTATATTGTAACGGACATATTCAGATAACAAGTAATCAAGCAATGTAATAAAACAGAAAAAATAATAATAGAGTAAACAAAATGACAACATTCAATTCAATACACTTAGAAATATACTACATTATATCACACTTACCCGCTATTATATTGTAAAGGTCACATTCAGATCACAAGTAATCAAAGCAATGTAAATGTAGAAACAGAAAAAACAATAGAGTAAACAAAATGACAAAATTGAATTCAATACACTTAGAAATTATACTACATTATATCACACTTACTTCCTATTATATTGTAATGGACACATTCAGATCACAAGTAATCAAAGCAATGTAAATGTAGAAACAGAAAAACAATAGAGTAAACAAAATGACAAAATTGAATTCAATACACTTAGAAATTATACTACATTATATCACACTTACCAGCTATTATATTGTAATGGACACATTCATATAACAGTAATCATATCAATGTAAATGTAGAAACAGAAAAAACAATAGAGTAAACAAAATGACAACATTCAATTCAATACACTAAGAAATTATGTTACACTTACCCACTATCATATTGTAAAGGTCACATTCATATCACAAGTAATCAAAGCAATGTAAATGTAGAACAGAAAAAACAATAAAGTAAACAAAATGACAACATTCAATTCAATACACTTAGAAATTATACTACATTATATCACACTTACATCCTATTATATTGCAAAGTTCACATTCAGACCACAAGTAATCATAGCAATGTAAATGTAGAAACAAAATAAACAATAAAGTAAACAAAATGACAACATTCAATTCAATACACTTAGAAATTATACTACATTATATCACATTTACCAGCTATAATATTGTAAACGTCACATTCAAATGACAAGTAATCAAAGCAATGTAAATGTAGAAACAGAAAAAAAAATGAAGTAAACAAAATGACAACATTCAATTCAATACATTTAGAAATTATACTACATTATATCACACTTACCTGCTATTATATTGTAAAGGTAACATTCAGACCACAAGTAATCACAGCAATGTAAATGTAGAAACAGAAAAACACATAGAGTAAACAAAATGACAACGTTCAATTTAATACACTTAGAAATTATACTACATTATATCACACTTACACGCTATTATATTGTAAAGGACACATTCAGATCACAAGTAATCACAGCAATGTCAATGTAGAAACAGAAAAAAACAATAGAGTAAACAAAATGACAACATTGAATTCAATACACTTAGAAATTATACTACATTATATCACACTTACCAGCTATTACATTGTAATGGACATATTCAGATCACAAGTAATCACACCAATGTAAATGTAGAAATAGAAAAAATAATAGAGTAAACAAAATGACAACATTCAATTAAATTCACTTAGAAATTATACTACATTATATCACACTTACACCCTATTATATTGTAATGGACATATTCAGATCACAGCAATGTAAATGTAGAAACAGAAAAACATAGAGTAAACAAAATGACAACATTCAATTCAATACACTAAGAAATTATACTACATTATATCACACTTACATGCTATTATATTGTAATGGTCACATTCAGATCACAAGTAATCAAAGCAATGAAAATGTAGAAACAGAAAAAACAATAGAGTAAACAAAATCACAACATTAAATTTAATACACTAAGAAATTATATTACATTATATCACACTTACCTCCTATTATATTGTAAAGGACACATTCAAATAACAAATAATCATAGCAATGTAAATGTAGAAACAGAAAAAACAATAAAGTAAACAAAATTACAACATTCAATTCAATACACTTAGAAATTATACTACATTATATCACACATACCCGCTATTATATTGTAAAGGTCACATTCAGATCACAAGTAATCATAGCAATGTAAATGTAGAAACAAAAAAAACAATAAAGTAAACAAAATTACAACATTCAATTCAATACACTTAGAAATTATACTACATTATATCACACTTACCCGCTATTATATTGTGATGGACACAATCAGATAACAAGTAATCATAGCAATGTAAATGTAGAAACAGAAAAACAATAGAGTAAACAAAATGACAACATTCAATTCAATACACTAAGAAATTATACTACATTATATCACACTTACCCGCTATTATATTGTGATGGACACATTCAAATAACAAATAATCATAGCAATGTAAATGTAGAAACAGAAAAAATAATAGAGTAAACAAATGACAAAATTGAATTCAATACACTTAGAAATTATACTACATTATATCACACTTACCTCCTATTATATTGTAATGGACACAATCAGATGACAAGTAATCACAGCAATGTAAATGTGGAAACAAAAAAACAATAGAGTAAACAAAATTTAATTTAATACATTTACAAATTATACTACATTATATCACACTTACCCGCTATTATATTGTAATGGACACATTCAGATCACAAGTAATCAAAGCAATGTAAATGTGGAAACAGAAAAAACAATAGAGTAAACAAAATGACAACATTCAATTCAATACACTTAGAAATTATACTACATTATATCACACTTACCCGCTATTATATTGTAAAGGTCACATTCAGATCACAAGTAATCATAGCAATGTAAATGTAGAAACAAAAAAAACAATAAAGTAAACAAAATTACAACATTCAATTCAATACACTTAGAAATTATACTACATTATATCACACTTACCCGCTATTATATTGTGATGGACACAATCAGATAACAAGTAATCATAGCAATGTAAATGTAGAAATAGAAAAACAATAGAGTAAACAAAATGACAACATTCAATTCAATACACTAAGAAATTATACTACATTATATCACACTTACCCGCTATTATATTGTGATGGACACATTCAAATAACAAATAATTATAGCAATGTAAATGTAGAAACAGAAAAAATAATAGAGTAAACAAAATGACAACATTCAATTCAATACACTAAGAAATTATACTACATTATATCACACTTACCCGCTATTATATTGTAATGGACACATTCAAATAACAAGTAATCATAGCAATGTAAATGTAGAAACAGAAAAAACAATAGAGTAAACAAAATGACAACATTCAATTCAATACACTAAGAAATTATACTACATTATATTACACTTACCTCCTATTATATTGTAATGGACATATTCAGATCACAAGTAATCACAGCAATGTAAATGTAGAAACAGAAAAAACAATAGAGTAAACAAAATGACAACATTCAATTCAATACATTTAGAAATTATACTACATTATATCACACTTACCTGCTATTATATTGTAAAGGTAACATTCAGACCACAAGTAATCACAGCAATGTAAATGTAGAAACAGAAAAAACAATAGAGTAAACAAAATGACAACGTTCAATTTAATACACTTAGAAATTATACTACATTATATCACACTTACTCCTATTATATTGTAATGGACACAATCAGATGACAAGTAATCACAGCAATGTAAATGTAGAAACAAAAAAACAATAGAGTAAACAAATTTAATTTAATACATTTACAAATTATACTACATTATATCACACTTACCCGCTATTATATTGTAAAGGACACATTCAGATCACAAGTAATCACAGCAATGTAAATGTAGAAATAGAAAAAACAATAGAGTAAACAAAATGACAACATTCAATTCAATACACTTAGAAATTATACTACATTATATCACACTTACACCCTATTATATTGAAATGGACATATTCAGATAACAAGTAATCACAGGAATGTAAATGTAGAAACAGAAAAAACAATAGAGTAAACAAATTGACAACATTCAATTCAATACACTTAGAAATTATACTACATTTTATCACACTTACCTCCTATTATATTGTAATGGACACAATCAGATGACAAGTAATCACAGCAATGTAAATGTAGAAAACATATTAAACAATAGAGTAAACAAAATGACAAAATTGAATTCAATACACTTAGAAATTATACTACATTATATCACACTTACCAGCTATTATATTGTAAAGGTCACATTCAGATCACAAGTAATCATAGCAATGTAAATGTAGATATAGAAAAAATAATAGAGTAAACAAAATGACAATATTAAATTCAATACACTTAGAAATTATACTACATTATATCACACTTACCCGCTATTATATTGTAATGGACACATTCAGATCACAAGTAATCATAACAATGTAAATGTAGAAATAGAAAAACAATAGAGTAAACAAAATGACAACATTCAATTCAATACACTTAGAAATTATACTACATTTTATCACACTTACCTCCTATTATATTGTAATGGACACAATCAGATGACAAGTAATCACAGCAATGTAAATGTAGAAATAGAAAAAAAAATAGAGTAAACAAAATGACAACATTAAAATCAATACACTTAGAAATTATACTACATTATATCACACTTACAATCTATTATATTGTAAAGGACACATTTAGATAACAAGTAATCACAGCAATGTAAATGTAGAAACAGAAAAAAACAATAGAGTAAACAAAATTTAATTTAATACATTTACAAATTATACTACATTATATCACACTTACAATCTATTATATTGTAAAGGACACATTTAGATAACAAGTAATCACAGCAATGTAATGTGGAAACAAAAAAAACAATAGAGTAAACAAAATGACAAAATGAATTTAATACACTTAGATATTATACTACATTATATCACACATACCTCCTATTACATTGTAATGGACATATTCAGATCACAAGTAATCACAGCAATGTAAATGTAGAAACAGAAAAAATAATAGAGTAAACAAAATGACAACATTAAATTCAATACACTTAAAAAATTATACTACATTATATCACACTTACAATCTATTATATTGTAAAGGACATATTCAGATAACAAGTAATCACAGCAATGTAAATGTAGAAACAGAAAAAACAATAGAGTAAACAAAATGACAAAATTGAATTCAATACACTTAGAAATTATACTACATTACATCACACTTACCTCCTATTATATTGCAAAGGACACATTCAAATAACAAATAATCATAGCAATGTAAATGTAGAAACAGAAAAAACAATAGAGTAAACAAAATGACAACATTCAATTCAATACACTTAGAAATTATACTACATTATATCACACTTACCTCCTATTATATTGTAATGGACACATTCAGACCACAAGTAATCAAGCAATGTAATATAGAAACAGAAAAAATAATAGAGTAAACAAAATGACAACATTCAATTCAATACACTTAGAAATTATACTACATTATATCACACTTACCAGCTATTATATTGTAATGGACACATTCAGACCACAAGTAATCACAGCAATGTAAATGTAGAAACAGAAAAACAATAGAGTAAACAAAATGACAAAATTGAATTGAATACAGTAAGAATTTATATTACATTATATCACACTTACCTCCTATTATATTGTAAAGGTCACATTCAGATCACAAGTAATCACAGCAATGTAAATGTAGAAACAGAAAAAATAATAATAGAGTAAACAAAATGACAACATTAAATTCAATACACTAAGAATTATACTACATTATATCACACTTACCCGCTATTATATTGTAATGGACACATTCAGATCACAAGTAATCATAGCAATGTAAATGTAGAAACAGAAAAAATAATAGAGTAAACAAAATGACAACATTCAATTCAATACACTAAGAAATTATACTACATTATATCACACTTACCCGCTATTATATTGTAATGGACACATTCAAATAACAAGTAATCATAGCAATGTAAATGTAGAAACAGAAAAAATAATAGAGTAAACAAAATGACAACATTAAATTCAATACACTAAGAAATTATACTACATTATATCACACTTACCCGCTATTATATTGTAAGGGTCACATTCAGATCACAAGTAATCATAGCAATGTAAATGTAGAAACAGAAAAAATAATAATAGAGTAAACAAAATGACAACATTCAATTCAATACACTAAGAAATTATACTACATTATATCACACTTACCCGCTATTATATTGTAAGGTCACATTCAGATCACAAGTAATCATAGCAATGTAAATGTAGAAACAGAAAAAATAATAGAGTAAACAAAATGACAACATTCAATTCAATACACTAAGAAACTATACTACATTATATCACACTTACCCGCTATTATATTGTAAGGGTCACATTCAGATCACAAGTAATCATAGCAATGTAAATGTAGAAACAGAAAAAATAATAGAGTAAACAAAATGACAACATTAAATTAAATACAGTAAGAAATTATACTACATTATATCACACTTACCAGCTATTATATTGTAATGGACACATTCAGACCACAAGTAATCACAGCAATGTAAATGTAGAAACAGAAAAACAATAGAGTAAACAAAATGACAAAATTGAATTGAATACAGTAAGAATTTATATTACATTATATCACACTTACCTCCTATTATATTGTAAAGGTCACATTCAGATCACAAGTAATCAAAGCAATGTAAATGTAGAAACAGAAAAAATAATAATAGAGTAAACAAAATGACAACATTAAATTCAATACACTAAGAATTATACTACATTATATCACACTTACCCGCTATTATATTGTAATGGACACATTCAGATCACAAGTAATCACAGCAATGTAAATGTAGAAACAGAAAAAAATAATAGAGTAAACAAAATGACAACATTCAATTCAATACACTAAGAAATTATACTACATTATATCACACTTACCAGCTATTATATTGTAATGGACACATTCAAATAACAAGTAATCATAGCAATGTAAATGTAGAAACAGAAAAAATAATAGAGTAAACAAAATGACAACATTCAATTCAATACACTAAGAAACTATATTACATTATATCACACTTACCCGCTATTATATTGTAAGGGTCACATTCAGATCACAAGTAATCATAGCAATGTAAATGTAGAAACAGAAAAAATAATAGAGTAAACAAAATGACAACATTAAATTAAATACAGTAAGAAATTATACTAGATTATATCACACTTACCAGCTATTATATTGTAATGGACACATTCAAATAACAAGTAATCATAGCAATGTAAATGTAGAAACAGAAAAAATAATAGAGTAAACAAAATGACAACATTAAATTAAATACAGTAAGAAATTATACTACATTATATCACACTTACCAGCTATTATATTGTAATGGACACATTCAAATAACAAGTAATCATAGCAATGTAAATGTAGAAACAGAAAAAATAATAGAGTAAACAAAATGACAACATTCAATTCAATACACTAAGAAACTATATTACATTATATCACACTTACCCGCTATTATATTGTAAGGGTCACATTCAGATCACAAGTAATCATAGCAATGTAAATGTAGAAACAGAAAAAATAATAGAGTAAACAAAATGACAACATTAAATTAAATACAGTAAGAAATTATACTACATTATATCACACTTACCAGCTATTATATTGTAATGGACACATTCAGATCACAAGTAATCACAGCAATGTAAATGTAGAAACAGAAAAAAAAAATGAAGTAAACAAAATGACAACATTAAATTCAATACACTTAGAAATTATACTACATTATATTACACTTACCTCCTATATATTGTAATGGACACATTCAGATCACAAGTAATCACAGCAATGTAAATGTAGAAACAGAAAAAAAAAATGAAGTAAACAAAATGACAAACATTAAATTCAATACACTTAGAAATTATACTACATTATATACACTTACCTCCTATTATATTGTAATGGACACATTCAGATCACAAGTAATCACAGCAATGTAAATGTAGAAACAGAAAAAAAAATGAAGTAAACAAAATGACAACATTAATTCAATACACTTAGAAATTATACTACATTATATTACACTTACCTCCTATTATATTGTAATGGACACATTCAGATCACAAGTAATCACAGCAATGTAAATGTAGAAACAGAAAAAAAAATAGAGTAAACAAAATGACAACATTAAATTTAATACACTTTCATATAACTACTAAACACAGTATACATGCCAAGATGCAGAATATCAAAGCACTGCATAGGTAGCAGCCCACCCATGCAAGCGTGTAAGAATGCAGATTGTTTTGTATTGTTGAACTTTGTACTTAGCGTTTAGTATAAATAGAAGCTTTTACTTTTACTTTTTCATTTTTTAAGTCACTGACGAAGATAGTCGCTCTGACTATTGAAATGTTTGGTGTTAATATATTTTTGTGGTGATATAAAAAATGAATATTGAAAACATCATAGCCTTTTAATACATTACATTATTTACTACATTATATGTTGAGAAGGTACCTCTCAGTAAGTGGGACAGTGTAATATAGTAACTCTTGAATAATGTTATATAATAGTACTGTGAACCTGGTTATATTTAACCAGTTCACAGTACTATATATAATGTACTCAAATCATTTCTAACCTTGGTTGTTATATACAGCCCTGAATTTTATAACTATGTATTATCATGTATGACCTTTTGTTTTGGTGATAAATAGCACAATCTTATTATATAGTCCTTTTTTCACAATATAAACTTAGTCATGACACCTTTAATACTATTGTTTTAGTTCACAATCTCTCTTGAAGCTAAAGTTATTGTACTAACAGTATTATCAAGTTTGAAAACAGCTCTATCCAAATATCAGTTTGCTGCTATCAATGGTCAAATGAAACATGATTCCAACTGACATAGAGTACAGATACCAATTCATTGTCAATTGTATATAACATTTTCCATCATCTGTTAATTTTGTGTGAGAATTTCAAAGGAAAAAAAGTCAAATAATTATCAAAATTGACAAATATGATATAATCTCTCAATAACTCAGTAACCTCATACTAAACATAATTATATACAATTATATAAAAGTAATGTCAGTATATGTGTACTGACTAATTGATAACATAAGGAAGTACAGACAAGAAAATAAATACATTATAAACAACACCCTCATGAATATTTAATTAATTAGGGAAAAGTATATCACATGTTCTAATAACATAGCCTAATATTGTGACATGAACAAAATGATGTGTGGTGTGTCCATATATAATATACTGCTGACCTTATCACTAGTATTGTCAATATTGTCGTGTTCAGAAGAAACCTCTGAGTGACCACTATTAGAGGAAATCTAGAGTTAGTAAAAATACATTAGTAATTACTAATATTATTAAGTTAATACTTTACAGTTTCTGGTCCAGGTCCAGGATTGAGTTCAATATCTCCTGATAAAATAAGTAGAAGCAATAGAAATGAGGCTAGAGAGAAGGTCAGGTAACCACCACTCTCATTATTTAACATTTCCCCTTGATATGATTTGGTGTTACTGAATACATGAATTGAACCTCCATTTTCATTAATAAACTGGTTTGGTAACTTGTTGATTTACTAATAACAAAATAAAATCAAATAAAAAAATTATTTAAACTTACCAAAACCAACTGCACACTCATTATCAGCTAAAGTGGTTGGAGATATATGAAACACAGTCATCATTATCAGCTATTAATATAAAGTATATTATGTTATTACAATGATCATTATCTATATACCAGTATCATTCTGAGCTGGAAGTTTATCATTAACATCAAGAGGAATTATCTCATGTGAAGATTGTTCCTATATTGGAAAAATTATAATTTAAAACTGATAATTCTTTAATAATTATGAGGTGTATTAAACAAAATTATTTTATTATATTAATAGTATTTTATAATCAACTAGTTATTCATTATAGATCTGTCTCAGACATGTTATTGATAAAAGAAGTCACTAATATGTATAGACATAATCAGCAGTCTTCTTTATTGCTCTAGTTGAAACTTGTTTCTAATCAAAATTCAAAACTACAATTGCAAAAATCATTCTAAAATTATTTTGATAGTATTGCTGATGTAAGGGACTAGATTATTGTTAACGTTGAAGACTATAGAGTTGAGTGAAGCTATGGAACTATTCAAATAAGTTTTCCCAAATAACAAAACTCTGGAATTGCTTAAAGGGCTCATGTTAAAAGTAATGATATTGATTGTTTGCTGTGTGTATCACCAGAAACTGTATGCCAGTAATTCATTTGTTGCTCTCTTAAAAGTCACATACAACAATAGGACAATAGATTGTGGCATTAATTTCATGCTGTGCTTTTAAAAATGTTTCACTATAAAAGTGATTTCCATTCTTTCTTTATGCTATCATTCATAGCTTATGATTGCATATTTTGATCTTGATGAATAATATAATTGTTTTAATTTGATTTATTAAGCTAATTACAATCCCTAGACTCAGTCAAGGTCTATGTTGTCTGTTATTATATTTTAAAGACCTATACAGATTTCAAAATGAAATGCACTAAAGTGCTTAACCTCGCTGCAGTCTTATCCAGACACTTTCTTTATTCTTTTTAGCCTCCTCAAGTGACCTATACCACAGAATACAGACAAGAGATATCTCACATAATGCGCAAGATGATTATCAATGACTCAGCATTTCTCTTCAATCAAAGAGAAAAAAAAGCTTCGCCGTTTAGTGCGTCTACTGGTACTTTGCATTCTAATTGACAAAAGGTCCAATACTTTTCAACTTCTTAGTAAAAGTTAGTCATTCCCCAATGACAGCTATGGTGCTAGTATTTTTAGTTCACACTCAATGTATCGACAAAGATAACTGCAAAAGTTAGTAAAACTGTCATAACTTTCCAAAGAAGTATTTTTGCAAAAATTCTTACTTTAAAAAGTTGGAAAAATGTCATAAGCTGTATGCAGGAAATTTTTATTGAATTCTCGAGTCTTCACTGAAAGCTGTGCTTTTTCAGACTTTTAAAGCTTTTTGTTTGTTTGACGCTCCTTTTGGCAGTATTTTTAAGAAGTACAGAAGTTTTGCTACCATCCACTATAGTTTGGTGGCTACCAGTGCCTTGCTTGCTGAGTTAAAGCAGTTCAAAGCCATTTGCCCGGCTAACAAACACACACTGACAGACTACAGTACCCTTGATATGCGCCCACGCACAGCGAGGTTAATGAAATATGATAGATTTTCAATAATTCTTTTCAAGACTAAATTAAGTACAAACAGTCATTCAAAAATTATCAATGTAAGATTATCCAAGATTATGTTGATATTATATTTGACCATATCCTCTAGTATGTCTAGCCTATGTGTAGCCTTGTGTAGCCTTGTACCCAGGTGTTAAGATAAAGGAAGGAACACTTGGTAACTACAGCTTGTGCATGTGCCAAGATATGTTGGAAAATAGTATACACCAAATATGATGTAAAATTCCTTTTACCCCAATGTTTCAACTGGCTACATGGAGTGCTGATAGTCTGCTGCTCTACATTACACTCTAAAAAGAAGCTAGAAAGACCAGATCGGTCTCTCTTTTAAAAAGAGCAGCCTTTATCCATCGAAGCTATGTATGACAGAAAACAATTCAAAGTTTGCTGAATCGAAGCTATGTATGACAGAACACAATTTGAATTTTTGTACTTGAGACAGATATATGAAGCATCTCTAGAAATGGAGACACCTAGCAGAGCAGTTTATTCACAAAGCACAATTCATTTTGGATCCCAATTATACTGAACAAGTGTATTGCTCTTTTTGCAAGTTTAAACATCTGCACAAAACAACAAACTCAACTTTTCTGAAGCAATGCTTAAACTTGTGTAGTAAAAAAAAAGGTCATCAGTAGAAATCCAGACCATTGATTCATGATTTCCATAAATACAATACTGATGTATTTATGATGTCATTATGATAATTATGTGCATTGGTATGAAGTTAGTCTCTAGTGAAGTAATTAATAGTAACCTTTTTGTCTTTATCTTCTTCAACATCAAAAGTAGGGACAGTGTCCACATTAACATCACAAACAGGGACAGTGTCTGCTTCAACATCCACAGGAAATATTTCAACATCCAAAGGAGGGACTTCAGGTAAACTATATGATAGATAAAACACAATAATAATTATTGATTATGTGACCAAAAAGATGGTATCATTAGAAAACACTAACACTTAAACGTGACGTGGTGCGTCATTATACTACTTAATAAAATTTGTTCTATATGTCTATAACTCTCATATTATTAATAAACAATTACAATAAACTACATTGACATTATGTATTATAATGTTGTGTAGGTAGGACAATATTTATATTACTATAATAATAGATATTTGGATAGGGGTTAATTATTGATGTAGCAATTTTGACCAGATTCACTAATTTTTTCTATCCATACATATATTTATTGGATCTATTTCTTAAAAGCTAAAACATTAAATTTACTACACACCAATACACAAACAATTCACACATTTTTTGTGATATCTAGTTAAAAATCAAGATAATGGCTTATACAGAATAAAAATTATCAAAATGTATTACTAGATGCTATCATGAAAAAATATTGGTTAATAGAGAATCAGTTCTCAATATGATTTTAACATTACAATTGTAAAAATCATCCTAACATTATTTTGATAGTATAATATTGTTGCTACAAGGAACTTGACTATTACTAAGATTTAAGATTGAAGATATGGCAGAAGATATAAAACTGCTAAAATCCATTTTCTTGAGTTACAGAGCTAAACAATTCAATGTACAAATGTAATGACATTCCTTGTTTACTATATACATTATTGGTGGTTACCTTTATGTAAATTAATTTTATTCACTGTTCTCAAAAGCACAAACAACAATAATATATTAATTTGACAAAGTGGACAAATATACACATTTAGTCCAAAACAAATGTTAAAGAAATTATACTGGGTAAAAAGGATAAAACTAGTAACAACAGATGCTACTGCTAAAATCATTTTATGAAAAACAAATATTTCTTTAAATATAATCACAAATGGCATGGATTTTGGTATTGGTATTTCATCATTTTATGCTGGTACATTGACTTTAACACTACCTGGCATACACAGCATGCCAGGCAGAAAAAATGTCATAATTTTTTCTTAAAAGTCTTCATATGTAGTACATACAATTACATTGTCACATTGACAATAACATAACAGTACAACACATATAAATATATGTTATAATATAAACAATAGTAGTTAGTGAATTACATACCTTTTTATTACAGGAATCTGATGTGACATTAACCAGCTCAGCTAAATCTTCATAACTAATAGATAATAGTAATATCTGCTTCCAATGACAAGAATTAACATACTTGTTGCTAGCTTGTGAATTCTTTGCTACATCCAACTCTGTTAGTGAACAAACTAACATACAGTATATAACTAATCCTACCTTTATTGACATGTGCTGTCTTCAGCTTCTGACCAAATAATACATTGCTTTCTTGCAAAACTAGCAATACTGCAATCAGTGCAGACACAACTATAGTTATGTAGATGCTCTAACAGTCAAGTATCCATTAACTGTTATTATAAGTAATAAATGTCATATTATATAATACTTACTACTTACCAGTAGGAGATGGTAGAGGTAAGTTATATTCCAGTACTTGAGGGTACACAACAGATGGGTTAGCTAAAATAGTACCATCTACTATATCATGAGCTGTCACAATATAGTTACCACTAACTGGTAGAGTTACATACTGGTATACTGTACTCTCCTCTATACTGGATTTACTCATATTAATAGACTTCACAGTTCCTTTAGAGGACTCTCTAAATATCACATGACATCCATCAGCAGTAGATCTCTCAGCAAATCTACACTCTACAACAACTGATCCATTATCAGAGCAGCACTGTGGAGTGAGCTCTTGAACATGGTAGGTTGCTATGGTGACAAAAGAAAACTTAACATCTATTCACAGCCAACTCACTGAAATTTGAGTTCTCTACTGATTTTAAAACATTGATACTATTCAACAAATGCCCAATAAAAATATTGTCCATTTGAGGAGTAAGATATGTTATAGTATAGTTGATAGATACTGATCTTTTATTAGAAAAATCAATATCTTTTGGAATATGTGCCACTTCTGTTCCATTAGGTTGCAACTTCTCTCTTGTAATACCTCGTAATATACTGTTACATAGTCTAGGATAATCAACAACCTGAATATAAATATTGAACATATTGTAACAGAGAACATATGATAACAACTTACAGTAATCCAGAATTCAAATGTAGCATTAAATTTGCTAGCAAAGTCATCAAATAAGAGAGTATGATTATTTAACAAAAGATCATACTCTGTTGGTGACATAATAATTACACAAATCATTATATAATATTATTACTTACCACCAGAGTATTCCCCCTGAATTGTCATATTAGGTGAGATATAGGATTTTCCATTATCAATTACTTCCAGTATAACAGTAGCAGTGTAAATATCACAGACTGTGAGGTTATATAACTCATAACATGTATCATTAGTGATATTATTATATAGTAACTGGCCATGTTGGTTCTCTATGTAAATGTGATATGATAGTGGAAGAGCAAAATCCGTTCAAAGAAAAATGATGGATGAGACCAGATCAAATATGAAGATTTTTCATAATTAAAAAAGAACTGGAGATTCTCCACAGGCAAAATAACTGTTAAGAGATATAATGAGTATTCATTAACACTACCTTAGACTACCTTCAACAGTCAGAATAGCTCCTCTAGACTCAAAATCAAGGTTTTGACTTAAAACACCCCATCCAATACTTACCCCATCATTAATGGGTAGTGCTCTTATAGTTAGTACTGATGACCACACATCAAATGATATATTGTTAGTAGTTACTGATATCTGTCTGTTTTGATTAGTAGGATCAGAGAGTAGATTATCTTGTACTGTCCATGTCAGTACAACTCCTACACCTTCACAGGTAAATTGTGACCAATGTATAGAGAGGACCAGACACTGATAAGGGAGGTGCTGTGATAATAGCTATAAGAAAGAAAGAGCAAAGCTAACTTTATTATCTATGACTTTTAACTCTATCAGGGTTTCATCCACAATAATAAAGGAGGATAGGCAAAGAGAATCTAGGTTCTACTACAGTACTGCTATGTTATTGCATTGTATAGAGCTATGACATAATTAGCTGATTCAATCAAGTAATCCTTACGCTATAGGGAATGACCTATGCCCATGCGGATGTTAATTAAGTGGGAGGAGGACCATGACTGGAAACCATTTTTGCTCAGAAATATGACAGATGTCATTTGTTACCCAAACATACTCAAGATCCTCACAACTATTGTCTAGAATACCAACACTTTGAAGAAAGAAAAGGGGAAGAAACATATGGTTGTAATGAGATTAAAAGACATATAACATTATCCATGTATAACATAATTAGATAGGAATCACTGAACAGTTTTGATGAGGACTATACTTGAGGAATTTGTGCAGTAAAAGTAGCCAACTTCTCCATACGTTTTGAGAAGGTAAACCAAGAAATGTTGAGTTTGACCACCAACCAAGGACCTTTATGATTGAATGTTGCATACCAGCTTGAGCTGTCAATGTGGAAACTGAACTTGGCATATAAGGAGTGATCTAATTTTGTCTATCCCAATGCTCTGCTTATAGCAACTAAAACAATGGTTTTGTCAGGGGAGTGCTATCCTTCTATAAGAAAAAAAGAAAAACTGGTGTCGAGCTCCTCATGGCCATGACTGCAATTGGGTAAAGCCTTGACTGAATTCAGCCCAAGGAGGCATTAAAGTTATCGCACTTAAGATACCTCAAGATGGACTTAAAGCATTGTTAGTCTATTGATATTATTGATGTACCTTAACCTAAATAGCTCAATGTTGATCTCTCCAGCTTTAAAGAAGCCAGACATATAGTGAGTATGCTGTCCAAAGCTGTCATGGTGTCTGCATCATGTGGTTTTGAGACAGAACACAAAAAATTATGTAGAGTATCAGACATTATTGGCAGGTATGCTTTGTGGGAATAAGGTTCTCTATAGCAACTCTGTTCAGAACAAGTGTAAGGTAAGGTAGAGTGATCTCTTGTGGAGCTGGAGATCCTATATGATTTTTGTGTGTTGTACTGCTGCCAGGTAATTATATGTTGTAGCAGCAAGTACATCTTGTGCCAAAAATTGTACAAAATAGCAAAAGTGTGCATCATTGACAGAAACCAAGTACCATGAAGTCCTGGATGTTTAGGTCAATCAGATACTTGAGATATAACTTCACTTTTGACAAAACAAAAGTAGATAAAACTATTTGCCAGACTTTTTGACAGCTATAGTGCAGCTATCTTCATCTACAGTTAGATGTTTGTAACAAGTAAGAGCAGACAGCTTTTATACAGTTGGTCCAAGCATCTCTAATGGACACATTTCTCTGCTGTAACCTGGTATGAGATGCATCTACACCTCTGCATATTAAGACATGTTTGTAAAGATAGATACGCATTAGGGAGAGACCTTTCTCACAGTTGAGTGAATTGTTCTCTTGGATTATATGCCAAGATTCTAGCAGACATCTTTTTCAAAGGTTGGGTGTGATGGTCAAGGGTTGTTGAATTCTCCCAGTCGAAGGTGCAGCTTGTCAATTGTTGTATTCTCCCAATCTATGATGTAGCTGTCTTGTAGACATTTTCTGCTGCAATACTATGTTTGTGTCTCATAATTCAACAGCTCTCTGATTTTTTGAGGTGTTGACAGGTATTTCTACCAGTTTGGCCCACATATGCTTCATTATAGTCAGAGCAGGGGATCTTGTAGGCTACTTCTGATTTCTGGCATAAAAAGACATGATCATTTGGTCAAAAATGAATAGATCATAGAGTTATTTTTAGTTTGAAAACAACTTGGATCTTGTAAGGAATTAAGATCCTTTTGATAGCTTCAGATTATCGTCTTATATAAGTATATTTGTGACTCTAGTAACTGAAGTGAGTGTACTAAAGGAAAGTGTTGGTGGTTTGGTTTATTGTTCTAGACTTGAACACTTCTTGATGAATTTATCAGGGTATCCATTCTAGGAGAGAACTGTAGAAATACGCACAACTTCTATAGTTTGCTAGTGGATAAGAGAAGATAGATATCGTTCTTTGTTCTTTCTCTTCTGCCTCCATAACAATGCTTGCTTGTCCTTGGTTATTTGGCATATAAAGATATTCTTATCCTCACATACTTCTTTTAAGGTTTTCTATTCACCCAGAGATAGGTTGTCATGCAGATGTGGCAGTTTATTAAGCAATTCTAGAATAATGGATCTGGTTTTATTGACACTGTCTTGGTCTATCGAGTGTAAGTTAACAGTATTTTCCACCTTAACCATGCATGGTGTTAGGTATGTGTGATCTGGATAGAGCTTGGGCAAAATTTAGACCCTTAACAAGACAGAATTCTGAGAACTACTCAGCTTCTTTAGTATATACATTGACTACCCAGGGTTCTTGGATAGAATGATGTCTTAGTTGAATATTGGACAACAAAATATCAAACTTCGGTGTTTGGTCTTAACATTGCGTCTTTCTGTTTCTCTTGTATACTAGTGCAATATTCATGAGAGAGGAAAATAATTTTAAATAATATATTTGAATTCTCACTCTTGGAAATATACATTGTGTTTAAGATGGCAAAGATTCATGATATCTTTGCTGATGCAAGCTGGGAGATGATTAAAACCAGTACTAGTGGGAATTTTGTATCTTTCAGGCACATATATATGGAAAGACGGTATCTGTGACATTGCTGAGTATTTGTACAGAAGTTGCAAAAAAAAAGTTTCATTGATGATCGGTGTGAGTGGAGGGTTATTGACAATAGCACTGAACAGATACATCTAAGTTGATGAGGCCCAATCTAGCTCTATTGGGCCAGCATGTAGCAATGTTGGGTGAAACTAGTATATTTTGAAGAAAGCTGATGGTTTATTCGTTTTTGGCTTATTTGAATACACATTGTGCATTCATCTTTATCTTTGTACTTCCTTTAGCTTGTACTAAAATATATGTATGTATTTTAAAATAATGAACCATACAGACAACACTAAGCATTAATGAAAGAAATGGTTGGGACTAATATCAAAGTACTTAAAACACTACATCACGATTTGTTTGGAACCCTCTGAGTAGTAAGGCTGTGATAAATTCAGTGGAAGGGGTGTGTTGATGTCTTAACACAGGGATGTTCAGCATGGCCCCTATGAACAAATATGAGAACTCAGATAGGTGTACTCGTTGCCATAAAATATTTGTTAGGATGTTTTATGATGGTAATAGCATCAAAGGTCATAAAGCACTGTCCATAATGAGATATCAATAATAGGCCTCTATGTGATACAGACACCTAACATTTGGAGAGGTGGTGATATTGCTACACAGTTTTTTAATATGCTGATTGTCTAGCAAAAAATTATTCATATCAACAAACTTCCCAGATAATATCCTTTTGATAATTCATTGAAGCAAAGAAGCTATATGGCAATTCAGACTGTGTGATGTCATCTGGAAGTGTGGCTGATGATTCCTTCATATGGTCTGACACCATGGTTCACCAGTGAAACGTCAGAATACCACTTAACTGGGCAGATTGGAAAACATTTCGAGAGTCTTATAGCATACTAAAGCCCTCAGAGTTGTACTAGTGTATGTATAATCCAAATTGTGTATTCTACATCAGATATACACAATTGTTCCTTTTGGGTATTACTATTAATAATAATAATAATAATAACAACAATAATAACAATAATAAAATGGCTGCACGTTGTTGTCCCTGTAACAGAGAAAGAACTCGTTGTGTTTGTTGTGTTTGTGTTAGGGAGAAGTGTCCATGCATCTCATGTCATCCGAAAAGAGCTGGGAGTTGCAAGAACACCTCCCCAGTGTTTGATGTTGGTCCTCAGTCTGGTCCTCCATTTTCGGTCCTCCATAAGTCTAAGCAATCATAGTATGCACATAACCAAGAAAGCAGCAAGTAGTAGTCCTAATAGTCTACAACTGACACACACATACTATGAGTGTTATTCCTACACCTAACACTTATAATACTAACAGAGTAATCATTGTACATGCACACACATACCTACACTAAGCACCCACAGATCCAGCCAGAACAATTACAAAGCAAGAGGAAGCAGCTAACCCATACTCATGTTGCCTCACACAGTCAGCAGTCAGCACATGCCTTAGGTTCACTCGAAACAAGGTATTTGAGATCCTACTAGACATTAATCTTCTATTGTTTATCATGTTACTTTCAGCCAATAATGCCTAAATCAAGAACGTCTTTGGATGATTGTCTTGTCAGTCTAGGGTCTTCTCATCAGAGCACCATAACAACCACCACTATCATTAATGAGCATGCCAGCCAGGCAATCACTAATGATATTACCAAGGTACCCAATCCCATACTATGGACTTGCTCTCCTTGGTGTGTGCAGAAGTACTAAATGAAACGAGGGCCCAGTGCCACCAAGTTTCTACCTAGTGACTTCAGCTTACTTCAAGTTGCATGTGCATATTGTGTGGGTATATACATGTAAGTGTGTGAGTGTGCAACATGCACATGGTACATGATGCATAGGTGTCTGTATATGATTTATTATTTATGTGCAATGTTCACAAGAATAATGAGTATCCCCCATCACCAGTAGCTAACATTATCCTTGTCACCACAAGCTGCATTGTTACTGTTAACAATTGTTATGAGCATTGATCAGCCTTGTTTATCATCGTCTCACAAGTAACAACACCCAATTCATCTTGCAACATTAGCCTCACATTTCATAACTTATATCCATCTAGTGGTCTGTGTGCTACCTCTTCCAGGTCTCAGTGAACATGGTGCCAACTCCAGATATCATTTCATACTATTCCACATCAGCTCCACTTTCTTATCGATCTGTCCCATCAGCAAACTCAGAGCGTCAATGTCCCCTGTGCTCACTTTCCACAACTTATGCACACAATACTTCTAGCAGGTCACTTAATTGATTATCTGAGAGACTTGCTAGCCAAACAACACAACCCTTCTTCAACAGCTAGAATTTGTCAAAGATAACAATTCAATTCCAAGCTTTCAGATGGCCATAAGACCTTGATTATAAGAGGTCACTGCAATCCAAACTACTGACTGCTACTAGGGACCAGTTATGTCAGCCTTTTTTTGGCAAAGCATGGTGGAGGTGGATGGCTACACTATGACCATTCATTTCAATAACAGGCAACCTTACACAAATGTGTGCTTATAGATGCAAGGTAGATGCAGACACCATTATTCCATGAAGTGCATATTTTCAGCAATGACTCTGGGCATCATTGCTGAAAATAAAATATCTTTATTCTTCATCTGTAATTCCAGAAGAGTCACAACACAAGCTGAGGCATGGTCAGCAGGGCAACTATATCCATTATAAGCAAGGGCTGATCTAAAATGGAGGTGTTTCTTCCTCCAATCTTTGAGTGTTTTTTTCACCCTCTATCACAATCATCCTGGATGTTTCAGTTTCTTTGATGTGGTACAACAGTTCATTGAATTCACTGGTTCATGTTGCTGGGTCCTTACTCATGGAGTTCCTTCAACATTACAGCAAGGAATCTGGCACTTTTGTCATTTTCCCAGAATACAAAAAAAGGCTGGAAAACTCTCTTTCTTGGACAGCCCTGGAAATTTTGTTCCTGAAAGCAATTTTACTACCTACCTTGTTTTAGCCTTCTTCTTATACCTTCCTTTCATCTTCCTTCATGGCGTTCCCTTTCATGCCCTATAAATTCTTCAACAAGATTTGCTCTGGTTAAAAATTTAATTGCCCAGAAATTTTAAAAAATTCAATTGCCCCAAGCTGTTGTCATTTTTGTAAATTTAAATTGTTTTTTGTGTGAAGGCCAAACAAACTAAAGGGGAAACCTTTTAAAAGGGGGGGGGGGGGGGGGGGCCCTTTTTTACTGGAGTTTCTTCAGGCCTAATTTGCCTAATATTTTTGGGGGATGAATTCAACAAAAATCCTTTCGGGCACCCCAAATGTTAAAATTTTAATTGTTTTTCAAGGGTTATTTTGAAAAAATTTAACTCCCAGTCTTCGCCAATTTCCAAATGGTTTTTGAGGCTAATAAAATAATTTGCATTTAAATCTTTTTGAGGGGGGGGGTTTTGTATTTGACCAAATATTTGAATTTTAAACTCCTTTTTAAAGTTTCCCAAGTTATTTGCATTACCTAAAGTCCAACTTTAAACCCATTCTCGTGAAAATTCCCAAATTTTTTTTATTGGCAGTAATTTGGTTGTTTTTAGGGTTCAAATTGGGGGGCAAAAAAAAGTTTTAAAAATTTAAATACTTTTTCCAAAGATTTTATTTTTTAAAAAAATTCCCAAATTTTAGTATTTTGACAATTTTAGAATTTTGTATTTTTTAAAAATAATGTTTAATCCTGTAACACTAACTTTTTTCTCCACCCCATTATTTCAAAAATTTGTATTAAAAAATTTATCCAAAATAAAAGATTCTGATACTTTGATTTAAAAATTGAAGCTAAAGCTATTGTGCCTAAACAAGTCTCTGAAATGGCCAAATGCAAAAAGAATTCAATTTGGTTGAAAGGCTGCTCCGAGTTTCGACTTATTAATGTGATGGTATTGTAGTGGTACCAGTTTTATTAAACTAGAAGTGGTCATAACAGCATCATTAGGAAGTTGGTTACAAAAAAATAAAAAAATGTTCTAGAAATTATTGTTCCTTTTTCTTTCATAAACACCCTATCTTTGACGGGGCTTTTCCCCTTGGGGACCTTCTCTCCTTTGTTGTTTTAGGTGAAACCATTGCAAAATGGGAAAGGGAATAAATATTCAGTCATTAAATACTTTAACATAAGCATCTTTTCTTTTATTCGTCTTTTGTCTTACCCTTTGATATTTTACTCAGCTAACTCAAACTGGGTTTTTTGGGGCATTGAAATGAAAATATAATAAAGTAGATTAATTCATAAGGACTGGTTTGAAAGCTGACTTCCAGTCTGTGACAATTTCTATCAACCTATGGCCCTGCAACTTCACTCGCATGAGAAGTGCATTTTCTTTAAAACGCATCATTCAAATTTTTTTATCAATAATAATAGAAAAATCCCCTTAACAAAAACTTTGAAGTGCTTCCTTAGTAATCTAACCAAAAAAATTCAGTTACATTTAGAACTGGCCAAGCCATCAATCTTCTCAAAATTTGTACAAACCATTGACCTAAACAAAAAAATAACTGATTTTAAACTCAAGCCTTGAAACCATTGCAAAAAGTGCACAACACCAAGGTAGGAAAAGTTCCTGGAAAAACAAGTGAAACTGGGGCCCTTTTTCCACTTTCAAATGAAAATAATTTCTTGCATGGTTAAATTAAGGACTGTTATCTTTGTAAATCTTTATAGCTCTTAATGTTACTTTGTGAATCCTTCCTTCTCATCATCAATATATTCTGGGCTGTAGTAGCCAAATTCCTAAACTACTTTGGACGTAAAGTGTGCCTAACACTTTAAAAAGGAGGTCGACACTGCATCGTAAATTGAAACATTTTACCGCTTTTTGCACTTTCGATGGAGCGTAACTTAATGTACTACTTTAAGAATTTCCTAATAATTGAATTCTAAGCACGTTCAGGAAATAAATGGCAGCAAACATTTCCTGCTCTCTTAAAAGTTGTTTTTTGATTCCATTTTAAAACAAAAATACCTGTAAATTTCTTGAATTTCATATAATATCAGGTTGTATGGCTTTAATAGGAGAGTCTACTAACTTCTAGTTTCTTACAACACAGTGTACCTTAATAACCTTGAACAATTATGGCTCAAAAGAAAAATTAGGCAACCATGGAAAGGCTCCATGGATTTGGCATTATATACTGAGTCCAACTTACACTAAAATGATACACTAAAATTCACAGGCACTTATCAAGACTTGGGGATATTTTGGGCGACATACCTAAACACTCTGCTCTGGTTCATACCTTCCTATTGGTTATTAAACACAATCTTTCAATTCAGTTTGAATGAAAAAGTTCTCTAAATTTTTTCAGTGCTCAAAGATTTTCATATGTTCAAAATAATGGAGACCCCCAAAAA
>NW_024533607.1:0-36349 GCF_016097555.1 Gigantopelta aegis | reverse complement strand
GCTGAGTTTTAATAATATAGTAAGCTAAGGAAAAAACAAATAATACATTAAAATATATTATATCCCCAAAGCTTAGTTAAGTAACTTTATGTAAAAATTATCTATATGCTATATTATATAATATCTTGTGGCTTGTAAATGAGTTAGAACTGAAGTGATGTTTTAGATTATTGTGAAAGGGACATTTAGTAATTTGCTGAATCAACGATGCTGGAACACGGCCAGAAAATAGAAGACAATAATCATTCTAACAAGTAACATACACCCAACGTATAATAAACGACGACAATAGCAATAGCAAGCGGATATTCAATATGATTGCATATAAAAAATCATGGTCAATGCTATTTACAAACTACATTGATTATTTTTGTTGAGGGCAAACTCAAGCTATTCAACCAATACTCTATAGGATTGCTATATATTATAAGCAGGATATGTGGATTGAAACAGTGTTGTGGCAAAAATACCATAAAAACGTAATTTGATTACAATTAATCCGCATTACTTCTGTTTTTATCACCCCATTTCAATTCAATTACCATTACACCTTACACAGCAATTAACAAAAAAATTGATAGCAATTACACACAATTACAATAGTATTATTAGTACCCTATAAAGTTTCTACAATCATTCAGACCGCGTGACATGAAGGTTACAGGGCAATTTGCAAAGATGGTTTCATAAACCACTTCTCACTTTGCTTTGCCATAAATAATTACGGTCCCTGTGGACATCATGTGATGTGACGACCCTTTCCCAGACTAGATGTATCTGTATAAGTAGCTTAGCCATCCACCTACTTCTTAATTACAGTATTTTTCAATTGCAATTAACAATTCATAATTTTTATGAATGATGTAATGATTACAGCTAATTACAATACCAATTGCAATTTACCCCAACAGTGATTGAAAAGGTGTACATTTAAACCTACCTTTGTTTCAAGAAGTGGTTAGAGATAGGATCTTTCAAGATCGTAAGAAAAACATCAACATTCATCAGAAATAAATGTTTAAAAACATTTCATTATCAGATAGAGAATCCAGCATTATACAGTTAAGAATTTTTGAACGAAGATTCGAAATAATTGGTTGACTTTCAAATAAACTGGAATCTTTTTTAGACTGCGGGAAGCGGTCCAGTGATGCTTCAGCACGTTGACACAAGAGGAATCATCAAGTTCTAAACGACTACCAAAAGTACCAGGAGTAGGATAGCTCCAGGTTGTGTGTTATGATGGATACTGGATATAGCCATTAATTAATAAATAAATGTTAACAGTATTAACATCCTTTACTTACATCCCACTTTGTTGATGCATGAGATTAGTGATCATCTTCATCACTTTCAATTTCAGCATAAGGCTCACCAGCGGCAATGTGCTGGACCATCTCAACAAGAAATCGGATCATTTACCAGGGGTGAGGTAGCTCTAAAGATATAAACCCCAGGGTGATACATCGTCTATGGATATATGTTATGGTTAAATGGTGAGTATTTGATGGTTCCTTGTTGATTATGGTCACATAAATGTAGGGTGTTGAATATTCACGTTTATCATAGTCTATGCTTTAATTAATGGTGGGAGTACCCTAGCATGATAAGCTACAATCAAGCCTAGATGAGTTAGTTTTGTGAGAAGCCTTATCAGGAGAGTTTTCAATAACTACATTTTATAATGAGAAGAGGTTATCTTTATGAAAATATCTGCCTATATTGCTTATGGTATGAATCAACAACTTGCATACAAAAGAATTCCATTATTTTAATTGTAATTTTTTTAAATTTGACATCTTTCCCTGAAGGTCAATAAACCATTTATACATGTACTGTATGATATTCTATTTATTATACAATAAACACTATGATCCTCCTAAAGTAACAAAGTATACATGGAGTCATTGAGCAAAGAACAAATTAATAGCATTAGTTATTTTATTTGCCATCAGTTATTACCGTATTTTTTATTTGTACCTCAATACTTGAGGATCATTTTCCTTTTCAAAAGTACATGTTCTTCTCAGAAATAACAACTTGGTATTTGCAAACCTCCTCCTTAAAGTAGTTGTATATGAGGCTCCATTGAGAGAGAGTAAGAGAGTGCCATCCGTCATTCTGTGCACTTTCAAACTTCAGAAAACTGTCCGTTCATGTAAAGTGCAAAGACTGTTGGTGAATTCTTGACACCTATATAGCAGAAAAAAGATATATAGTACAGTCAAGAGAGTTATAGTCTTTTTAAGTTACTTCTGAATATAGACGTTTTATCAGTAATTCTTATGATACACTCCTATAATATTATAAATTTTTAACTAATACTTCTTTATAATTTTAGCTATATTATTATATGTATTGGAGTTGTTAAATTTAACCTTCGAGAATATTGGTCTCTTCATAAATCCGTTCTACATCCCCCAAATAGACAATCCTCTCAGCATTCATAACTTGTGCCTCTATAGTAGAGAGTTATAAATAACTTTTTTATCAATATTGACACCTTTCCAAAGGCTTGATATCAGCAAATCTCTTTCTAAAAGCTTCTTCTGCTGCAATACATAATGATCCACAAATAATCCTAACATTGTGTCTGGTCTTTGCCTGTAAAAGGCCATTTTGTGACCCAAATTCAAGTCATTTAATGGCTAACTTTAATTTTCTCAGCAATAAGCTGATCTAACCAAGCAGTAGACAATGCGGTTAGAATTAAATGTGGTGTCCTCTAAAAGGTAATAAGATACTCAACAGTTTTACGGAAATCTCCACGTCTCAATTGATATTTCTTTAAAGAGCCAACACCCTGTTTCTGTGTGTACATATGAGTGTGTTTGTTGGTGTGTGTGTGTGTGATGAGAGAGAGAGAGAGAGAGAGAGAGAGAGAGAGTAACAGAGATAAATGGTTCCTCCACAATTCATTACCACACCTTCTTGCTACATCTCGCTCTTTCAACCCATGAAAACAACTGACCAATTGTGATCAGCATATTCTGGAGTCCACGCAGATGCTGCCCACTGAAGTACCCCCAGACATCTTTTACTACTCCGAAAATTGAGTTCTTGTACAGTACCAGAACTAGGGTTGACACCCTTCATCGGGGTTCTCTGCTGTTAAACGGACAGGCTATCACATGACCAGGGGAGTCGGGCTGGAGAAGGACTGTTGTGGATAACAAGATATATCTAAGTACTGGATTATGTATTGTTAGAAATCATATTTACTATAGTACCATATTATAAAGTTTGAATAAGTAGGCACAAAAAATTGAGTTAAGGTTGTTTGTTAAGTTGGTTAATAACTCACTTTTCAAAGTCAAGGAAGTGAATTATCATACGCATTGGCCTTATACAACTAAACGTATATATCTTTTATCCTGTGAAGGGAAGTCCCATAGCAAACCTATTAATATATATAATATTGTCATAATTATAATATTGCTATACACCTGTAACTGAAGAGCTGGAAAGGTTAACATCAGCTACCATTTCTGTACAAGGATGCTCCACTTGAAGACGAGGATTAAGTTCCAGAAAGCAAAAAAGCTTTTTTCTCTCTCAAGATAAAGGTTACTCCACTGTACCAGCACTAACATAGCCTACATTTTTAGCAAGTCGAACAGCAGCCTGGTCAAGAGTACTGAAAAGAGAGTCAGTCTATTTTGAATAACTTGCCTTTTCCATTTCTATAAAAACATCAGGATCAGCTACAGGTTGCAGGAGCTTCTTCAATTATCTTCTGATGTCCTTCTTTTGTACAGAGCAATCTCTTCCAAATAAGGAAATAGTATTACCATATTCATCTGCTAGCACTTGGACCTCAATATGGCGGCACTGATAATAGTAATAAATGATACAATTGTGTACAATATAGCTGATATACTTTCGAGCTAATTTCATAACAAATATAGGAGATCCAGGCACTTCAGCTTGAACTTGATGAAACAAAGATGGAAATTCCTACTCCGAGTTTTTTGCCTTCCTAATTCCTTTTATTACCACCCCCTCCTTCAGATGCTTTATCATAACTGGATAGCCAATCTTTTCAGCAGCCTGAGAGAATTGAAATGAAATTTGGCCATTTTCCCCTTTCCAGTTATACCTCTAGTCCTGCTTGTACATTCTCAATACAACCTTTCCTGTAAAGATCAGAAGATACCTGAACAGACCTGCCCTTTTTTGTTTCTGTTATCACAAGTTCTAATAATAAATCTTAATTGATTATTAAACAATATATTATATTATACCCTGATCCAGGGACCATGGCAAAAGTGGGGACTTGTGCACCAGTTGAGCAACAATTAGAGCTTGCTATTTGTTGTTTGGCGACTTTTGCCCTAAGCTCCACATGGCTTTGAGCAGAAGGTCCCAGAAACGTGATATCTGTTTGTACAAGAGCTCGGGTAGTTTAGGGTTTTCTGAAGCATGACCCCCATCCTGCCCACACAGCTAATCAGATATGAGGTAAATTATTTAGCATTATAGGGATTTACCTCGACTGGTATTCTTCGGGCAATATCCAAGATTAGTCCACGTTAGCATAGTTATGATTGTTAGATCCTCCAGGAACAGCAATATAGTTGTCAGCTATTTTAATATATTCAGCATAGCCTATAATGAACAGCCTTATCATTATCTCTATTTATAAGGTTTCTAGTATAGAAACGTTACTAATATGTGAATGTTGTCATAGCTGCATTAATTTACAACTAACACATACAGACCACCAAAACTAACATGGTGTTCTGTTCAGGTCAAAGTCAGTGTTAAATTGACATTGGAGTGTAGTGGAAGGAAAATTAGGATTAATTCTTTTTAATTCTATTTTCATAAGTCAGCACTTCAAATTATAATAAGTAAAACTAAACATCATTTATATTACTATAGTAAAGGATTAATTTTGGTAGCATTTTATTGACTAGGTAAGAATAGAGAGAGAGAGAGAGTTCTAACCTTGAGGTCCTCTGGTGTAACCATCACATGAAATTTAAACTGCTCTATCAATTCCCAAACTTACTTCATATGTCCATCGTCCACACTGAGCGAATGAACTTAACAGCTCCAATGCCATTGTTTGCAATTAAAATATTCTCAATAGCTCTCTTCCCTCCATACTTTAAAATTAGTTCACCAGGAGATTGCAACCTGCATTTATGCAACCATGAAATAATTTTTCATAGAATTGTGTCAAGTAAGACCTCGTTTAACATGCAAATAGTAGAAATCATGAAGAACTTACAGTAGGCACTCTCTCTCCTTGAGTATTGAAATATAGGACCAGATAAAGAGCGTGAATGCTGCGTGATCAATCGCTGAGTTGCCATGTTTCTTGTAGGGGATGGAGCCTCAGGAGGATCGGTGACCTTTGTAACAATTAGAGAGTAAAAGAATAGAATACGGTATTCAATAATGGGCGTGTATTATTATAATATGTGTAACTTTTAATACGTGTGTCACATCGTGTGTTGTGTTTTTGGTTTGTCTTTGTTTTTTTTTTTATTGTTGCTGTTGGTGTGTAGAATTCTACCTTTCTGCTTTTGCTAGATTTTGTTGATGTTTGTTTGTTCGACTATGGATATAGAATCTTCAGTTAGTACTGCAGTCGGTTTTCAAAGAGATCCTGATACAATCAAACTTTTCGTGGGACAGATACCTAAACACTATGATGGAACATGAAATTCGATCGATTTATGGAAGAATTTGGTCCTATCCATGAGATTAACCTTATTAGGACAAAGAGAAAGGATCGAAAGGTAAAATAAAAGTAAGGAAAGGCTATATATAAGAAGGTGATCCCGCGTGTAGTGTGTTACGTCATCGTTATTGCGCGCTTTCCTCAAGTTGACTTTAACAATGTCATTATATAGCTGTACTTTTAAAATCTTCCTTTTCTTTAAATATTTAAGGCTGTGCATTTGTTACATATTGTTTAAAGGACTCAGCAATAAAAAGCACAACAACACCTTCACGAAAAACGAACTCTACCTCAGTAAGATATCGTGCATACACTAATTATATTTCTTAATATAATTTGCTAGCAATACTAAATTTTTGTTATATTATAGATGAACCATCCATGCAGGTCAAACTGCTTCCCAATCAAGTAAAGAGAGATCTGAAGAAAGAAGACTATTTGTTGGACAACTCTCTCCTGACTTCAATGATGAACAAGTTTCAAGATTGTTTGCTCTCCATATGGTACTGTGGAAGATGTTTCTATCTTGAGAGATAAAGATGGCATCAGTAAGAAGGCAGCTTTTGTGCGAATGGGTTCACGTGCTGAAGCACTCAATGCTATTCAAGTTTACATCAAAGTCAAACTTTTGCCGGTATGTGTAATATCGTAGTTGTTTATTGTAACTTGACATGTAATATATAGGAACCAGTCATGTAAATTGACATTAGGTAAAATTGATATATATTGATGGATTAGATTGATTGTAGACACTCTTGTTGAAATTATATATGTGACTGTAGGCATCTGTTGATGCATATATTATTATATAGGGATGTAGATATGGTCCTGTTAAAATATCACACCCTGTGCACAACCAAGTTAATTTATATTGTGAACATGTTATAATTCCCTTAGAGTATTTAGTATTAAGGTAACTCTGCAGTTTGTCGTATACCACTGGTTTTAATTACAAAAACAAGTCACCCACACCAACACTCTTGGTTTAGCTGTTTTCTACTCTTAAAAAATGAGACTATATTTTCATTGATATTGAGGCCTCCCAGTAATAGTTTTTCCACATAGGACAGTAAAATTTTGGTTATGAACACAATTAATTAAATGCTATCTGAACCATTTTTTATATAATTATATAAAACCAACCTAGTGTTTGATTCTAAGAACACTAATTAGTCTCTACTACACAAAATGTTTTATATAAAATAAATACATGTATTGAGTAGTTTTGTTCACAGCTAGTATGAAAAAGGAAGGCAAAAAATAATTATGTAGAATATAGACAGTCCTTCATACTTGTCATAGTTTGCTAACTTTCTGTTCAAGATGACTGCACAGTAAATGTAAGATCACATATGTCATGAATTACAGCAATTGTAATCATTGTATATCTTTGACACTGTCTATATAAATGAAACGCCTTCACAGTGTCAACAGTGATTATATAAAAAGGACACACTAATTACTTTTGCATACTCAATCAAAGCAGACATATAGTACAAAGTACCCTTTTGTTGGCAGAGGTAGTGCTACTTCATGTGCACTTGTGTTTGTGTGTCCTTAAAACTAAGCTTTGTTATTGGTCTCTTTTTGTAGGGAGTCTCACATCCTCTCAATGTTAAAGTAGCAGACACAGAGAGAGAAAAAGAGTTCAAAAAGATGCAACACATACATATGGTTACACCACAAGGATTGACGCCGTAACGTCAGATTTCCTGGACCAACGCTTAATGTGGGACTAGAATATCCTTCTTATGTACGCCAGGTAATAGTACTGACTAGTAATAATGTAATGTACAAATCATTTAGTCCATCGCTGTCCCCTCCCTACCCCTCCCTTCCTTCCAGTTTGCACAGTTTTCAGCAAGCAGCAGCGACGTCCAGTTGGGAATTCCTTTGGTTTTGGGTACTGGTGCTATCCCCACAAGTATGTATGCTATATTATATAATAATATTTGCACAGACAAAGTTTGTAAACCTCAAATGTTTCTGTTCACAACAATTTCAAACATGCACACTGTTTTAGTATTACATAAAACTATTAATAAATTATCTTTAGATGTGACCTCTATAGTGAGTTCATTGACTACAGAAAATTGTTGAGAAAAGAGATTATTTCAGCTTAACAAATGATGTGTGATTGTAAGCAGATTTACCAAATAAACCAAATCAAAGCTTTCAGTATTATTATAATATATGAATTATACAATATATCCAGTAAATAATGCCACGTTTTAGAAGTGGTATTGTGTGGCACAGGTTCTACTAATCACTAATCACATTAATCATTATTAGATAGCAATTGAAACAACAGCCTTACAATTTCTAGTTTGAAATTTAGTCATACATTTTTACCTAGTGATTCATATTGCATATTTGAATGTGCATTATATAGGTATATTTTATTAGTATCTTCTTGTAATGCTTCAAGTCTATACAATCAACTCTTAGAAAATCCTTGCCATTTTTGAACATTGGCACTTGGATTTCAACCACATCAACCTCATGAGAGATTATTTACACATCAAATTAATGAGCCCATCTTTCAGTAATTACAACATAGTAATAACTAACTAAATTCAGGGCATTGTGGGGTTAGCCTGAGCTTCTGCATGTCATTTATCACATACATTGAATTTGATATGTACAGCAGAATACTGAAAGATTAGTATGGAAGCCCGGTGGGGATAGTCTGAGATCAGTATATGTTACTACTGATCCCTATCCCCTAAACCCTAAACATTAAATGAAGTATGTTGCCCAAGTTTCAGACATTCCCACTTGGCCATGCCCAAATGTTAGATTGTCCCCACTGGGCTTCTGTAGATTATTACTCTGCTTGGAATGCATGCCAGAATGATGTAATAAATACAATTATATGTGTAACTGTCTACAATAGTCATAGTTCATACTGGCTTCATTCATGTTGGTCTAGTGTCTTCTCTGTTCATTGAGCTCTTTCTCTTCGACTTTCCCTTTCTCTGATCTAGCCTCCTTTTTTCTGCTCTAGTTGCTCTCTTTGCCTGTTAAATCTTATAATTTTCCCATCTCAGTCTCCTTTCTCTTTGTTTTGTAATCTCAATACTACACTTTGTTCTCTTTGTTCCTCTTCATACATTCCCCTTACTTACAAAGTTCCCCTTTCAATTCCATATAGTATTCCGTATTACTACTATCTTTTTAAATTCCAAGCCTACCTTCTTAAATTATATTGAAAACAACTATGATATGTTGGATTTGATTTACGGAATGACAGCCAACCATATCAACAACACATTTATATTCAGGCTTGCTTAGGCTTGCCCCAATTATTTAAGCCAATGGCACAAAAAGTATAATGTAGTTTAATATAACAATACAAAATATAAAGAAACTAATTATTAAGGACATTGTCTTGTGTGTGTAACTAGTGAGATTTTTACCCTACTATACAATTGGTATTGTATATACATAATTATTACAGTAAGATATAATGCGAGTTCCAAGTTAAAATATCATAATAATGAGGTTTGAAGTATCGATACATTAATTTATTAAATATATTTGTTATCTAGATCTCACATTGGGAACACATCTGGGAAATCAAGGTGGAGCATCCAGTGTGTCTTTTGGTACTAGTTCACAAGGTATATAACATATATGATGTATATTGTGTACCATAAACCTTGAAGTTTTGCTTCTAAAAATATTTTCATGATTGCCCTCTAACCACAAAGTACAATAATGTGAGCATCTGATAGTATCATGAAAGAGACATGATATTTACCTGATTCTTGTTAATACTGTTGAAGTTGGCCACATAAAAGCTTTGTGTGCCAAAATTCTTGTTATTGATATTCCTGTAAAATTTTTCACAGTTTGCCATACCTTACAAAAATTTAGAACACAGATTTTTGCAATGTAACAATTTCAATATTTATGGTATGTAGTATTAGGGCTGTGATGATACCTATTTGTAAAGGTTAATTGTAAAAGTTTCTACCCTTTTCATTGTTTATTTTAACCCTTTGACAATGGCACACATAAATACAGTGTACACGCTAAGTTGTAACTGTCTTAGTTTATATTTACTGCAAACAACAAAGTAGTTTGTTTTACAGACTATAATTAAAAATGAGTGTGTTATGAAGCTTTAAAGCAAGCTTTAAATCTTACAGGTAAACAAATGAAGCAAACCATTCCTTGCCTTATTACAGTATGTATCTTACATTATATAACATTGTGATCATAATATAGGTCTTGGAAATCTTGGATCTGCTGTTTTGAGTGCTACTGCCAATAATCCCAGTACTAAATTAGCTACAGACCAAATCATGCAGTCATTTCAATTACCCAGCATGCAACAATATCAGGTAATTGGTGATGTTCTTTTCATTAATTCATATGTCTGTATTAACTACACAAAGTATTGGACTAGTGACTATTTTAGAGACAATGCACTGTTATAATTATAGTCTCATCCCTGGGTGCCCACTCAATTAATGCAATGAAAGCATTTGGAGACTAGTTTCTGGCAGTGATATCATAATATGTAACTTAATGGGGCAGGGATGATGGTTCCTAGTCAAAGAGATTTGCTAATACAGGAAGCTATTTTTGCTTAATAACTTCAACAAATACTTGCAAAGAGCTATGCTTTTTGCTCTCAGACTTTTAAATAATTATAATAATTATTTTAGCCAAAAATCAAGCTCACAGCTAAGAAATTAAATGTCTGGGCATGAAACTATTTAAACATCTATTAATAAAATAAAATAATTGACACGAACCTCACCCAAGTAGGAAAGTGTATTGAAACTATAGTAGACACATTTATTGCTGACTAAACTGATAAAAGAACAGCTTGTACATGTGACTAAACACTTGTCATACAATACAGAGGTCACTATTACTAAAATGGTTTTTTGTGTCTTCCAATCAAACATGTAAGTGCTATATCTTGTTTTCTTTTGTTGTTGTGTAGCTGCTCATAGCTGCACAACCCCAATTTGGGAGATATGTACATCAAAACCAAAGAGAAGGTAAATAACAATATTATATTTGAAAAAATCATCCTGTAATTGTTTTGTAAGACACTGATGACGTTACAGTGAAACATTGACTAGAAATATAAAGATTGTACAATTAACAGTAGTGTCTGTGAAGACTATAGATATAGAATGCTAGAAATATAAGAAGAGATGCATGCAGTACTGGGTTAATAAGATTCATTGGTTGTGTATCAGGCATGGGCGAAGTACATTGGTACTTGTCTTAAGTATTATAAGTACAGCTACTTTACTTAAGTCCTTCCTTCATTTCCTGCACAGTGCTTATACTTGTACTCAAGTACTGAGGTATGTATTTGCAAGTACTTTGAAATACATTTAAGTCCTTTTAATCTTACCCATCAAAGTCGACAAAGTTAACCCTACTCGAGTTCATGTTGAAGATAGTTTTGCAGGGTTTCTTCAGGGGGGGGCAATTGCCCCCCCCCCCCCTTGGCTTTGGCTTGCTCCCCTTGGATGTGCTGAGAAATCTAGTTTGGATACATACTTGCCCCCCAACAATCCATACCATCTCATTTTGCCCCCCCCCCTGGGCAAAAAGCTGAAAGAAACCCTGGTTTGGAACCACCTTGAGCAAAACCTTATTTAGCCTGAGCCTACTTAGCAAGTATTAGAAAGGGAATCATAGGAAGTATCTCTTGCGAAGCTTGCCAAAGAATTTCTTGGAGTACTTTCTTTATCTTTACCAGTAGAGAGGGTGTTCAGCAATGTAGGAAAATTTTCACAAAGATATAGACTGAGCGATGATAGATTTAATCAATTGATGTTTCTAAGATGCAATGATGTACCATAATTATAATACTGTTTGACATATGGATTCTTTTGATTAGTATCTAAGCAGTAAGAACTACCAAACGCTTCCTAATTCATTATACATATTGGTTAAAGCATTTGTACTTGTACTTAAAATTTTTCAAAGTACTTGTACTTTACTTTGGTCCTTACAAACTGTACTTGGCTCCATGCCATATATGTGTGTGTGTGTGTGTGTGTGTGTGTGTGTGTGTGTGTGTGTGTGTGTGTGTGTGTGTGTGTGTGTGTGTGTGTGTGTGTTGGTGGTTAAATTTGATTTGTTTCTTTCAATTGTCACAACAATAGAATAAAATGAAGTGAATATATAATGGTCCCAGGGGCTCACTTCCAACCAATTATAGGGGTGCTTATTACACTATGTATGCTAGTCTGAAAAATAGTGATTTGATAGTTGTTTCACATAATGTGTAGTCCACTGAGAAGCTTTGATCAGTCACACCCAATTCAAAGTGCTCCTGATAAATAGTGATGATATTCACTGGTTGGTATGTGCATCAGCATTATTTCATACAGGATAATTTTGTTTGCCACTCACAAGGTTGCATACAACATATTAAAATTGCAAAGTGGACATATATATAATACATACATATGTGGTCCAAAAATAATCGCAAGTGATCTACTTGTTACAAGTAAGCATAGTATTACTACACAGTAACACATTCCTATTTGTAAATTACTCTGTGAATCCAGAAACATGTGTCCTTGCATACAATGCCGTACACATTATATATAAATTTGTTTTTCTTAGGACCAGAGGGAGCCAATCTCTTTATCTATCATCTTCCTAACGATGTCAAAGATCATGATTTAGCTCAAATGTTTGCTCAATTTGGAAATGTCATCAGTGCTAAAGTGTTTCTTGACAAACATACTAATCTTAGTAAATGTTTTGGTTTTGTCAGTTTTGATAGTTCTCAAGCTGGTCAGGCAGCTATTCAAGCTATGAATGGTTTTCAAATAGGTACAAAACGTCTTAAAGTACAATTGAAACGACCCAAAGACACCAATAAACCGTACTGGTGAGCGCATTCTCCATATCTCTTTCAATCTACCACCATGTAATTTATTATTGATTATTTTTGTTCTTTTTGTGTACTCAATGTTTGTCTCATTGTACAAAGTTTATATTTTTTTTCTCAGCAACCAGTGTTGATCATTGTACTTTCATGAATAGTTTGGCCTCCTGTTCCACATACATGTAAAACGCGTTAAACCAGTTTTCATCACCCTGTTTAGTTTGTGTGTGTGTTAATGTATTTGTCTGTTCTTGTAGAGTACATGTCTGTTTCATACTTTGGAGTTTTCATGTGACTGTCATGTGCTGTGCAAGTATTGTTCATGTGACTACTACTTGTTAATACATGTACTGTTCTTGTTAAATGTAATTTTGTTTCACAAGTTTTCAGTGTCATTTTGTTCATTTTTGTTGAGTTCTGTTTTTGTTACTCTAAAAAAAGTTAATTGATGTCATCAACTGCTGCACAGTGAGAACTCAACTTTACATTCCTTTTTTAGTGAGTGCCCTGTACTCAAACTTTGCCATCATAACCACCCCTATTCCTGGTGTTTTAAAAAAACTTTTTTAACCCCAAATTGGAAATAACTTCATAACAGTGTGTTAGTACAGGTTGCTGTGGTGGACCCATTGTAGACTTAATGTACAATGCTCGCACATTCTGCCAATTTTTCTTCAGCAAGGAGACCAAAAAATTGATACCAAGTGTGATATTAGAGGCTAACTCATCTTCATTCCTACCCACATTACCAATAGCAACAGCCAAGCAAAGAACCTAGTTTTATTAAACAAGTGATGGTTATTGATTGCTAAACAACAAACCTTCTTCATTTGAAATCTAAATGTGGCTTTTACTTCATCTACTTTTTGAGTAAGACTTTCACTGTGTGTCACTAATGTGGGGAATTTGCCAGCTTTACTCAGACCAGGTCCCAAGAGACGTGGGATTTGCTTGATCAAACTGTCAGAGGCCAGGAATGCATCATATTTTTGGCTAAAGAAACAAAAAAATCAAAATCAATATTGTACAGGAAACACCTTATAAAATACAGGTACTATTATTTGGTTGTTTTAATATAGACATTTTACAGAGAATGTGACTGCTTACCCAATTTCTTAACTTGTTTTTTTGTCTTTATTTAGTTTCTTCAATGCTCAGCATCCATGCAAGGGATGCCGGCATCTTTAGCCTCATCACAATGAGAAGCATCTCCTAATACACATACCTTCATTTTGGGCCGTGGAATATGACGCAATCTATAAGATGGAAGTGTTCTTAAAATTAGAAGAAACGAAATATTGTAAAGTATATTTACATACCACATTGTTTGTGAACTAAACTAATAGAGGGAAGGATTTAGCCACTCCCTCTCCCCAATTGTTTTAAGACCTTTGGGTATTGGTCCGGTCTTTACAGACCTTCCAACCAGTAATCACATGACAGTCATGTGACTAAGGTTGGTGTTAACTTACTTCACAGTACCACTGAAACGTTTATCTTTTTGAGGATCATAATTTTTGAGAACAATCTGGAGTTCAACAGTCTCAAGAAATTTTCTTTTCTTTTGTTGAGAATGCTCCAACATTGTACGAACACAGTCGTACAAAGTATCACGTGACACTTTACTGCAGAAAAGTAAAAATAGTTATCATACATGACCTGTTGTTGTAAATAGACACACACAATAAATAAGTCGATAGAACGATATCAATATTTATTGAAAGAAATCACTGATTAAAAGAGATTTTTACCTCATCTTCAATCTTTTCTGCTACTATCAGCCACGAGGTCACAAGGAAGAATTGAACTGCGCATGTGCAACGCGGAGGGTGTGTATTATAAATTCTTAACATAGTGGGAGCTATGTCGCATGCTCCTACGCCAGAAAGGGCTGCTTGAAGAAAGATATTCACTGTGTTTTGTGAAGCCATTTCCTGGTCTGTTAAATACTTGATTGCCCATCAACGTGACCAAGTAACCATAATGCAACTAAAATTATTATTTTTATTATAATGTTGATTGTTTAGTTAATAGCAGTACCTGTTGCTACTGGTCTGTTCTGAGTTGGCAGACAATATACATTGGAGGATGCAGGTGGGAGAGAATACATATCTATTAATAAATACAAGCAAACTAATATAAGAAGCAGCCTTTATTTTTGATAACTTTTGTGAACTAAAAATAACTAAGGAGCTATTACAATATGTGTTAATAGTAGGACTATTATAATCTTTTCTCAAGTAGTTTTAGTGTACATTGCTAATGTACTAAGTTCATATCATTCAATTATGTTGTTCAGTTGTTGTACTTGTGAGTAAAACATGCCAAATGTAAATAATTTGTACAAAAAACTAACTCCTCTTGTAATTTATACAGTTAGCATGCCAACTAGCTATGTCATATCATATTATGGTAATACATATTTCATTGTTTCCTCCTACACTTAGGTACTCTGGATTTTTCAGCTCCTCATTATAGGTTAGTTCTTTAATAACAGAGACTATATTATTATCGTGTTAATATCAACTACTCAAAGTGATGTAGGTCGTGTATAGTACATTAATATTCTGTCTTGTTAGTTACGATGATTTTACACTCACAAACAGTTTGTTTTATAAATTCTTTAAATTTTAACAATCATGTTATTTCCCAGTGAGTACATACTATACAACACAACAGAACAACTCAACATAATATGATATTCCACAATATTCATAGTGACTTTTTGCACTTGATATGTGCACATTGGATCCTGAAATGGGACTCATACTTGATGTTATAAATTTAGTTTATAAATATAGCCAATGATAATTCAATTTACTCATTATCTTTTTCAATCTGATCTATATTTTATTGTGGTTGTGAGGTAACCATTGTTTTTATAAAACTATATTAGTTTTGCTATATATTATGCTAAATTTGTGTGTACATAAATAGATATGTCAATGTTTGTACAACCTAGACTATCTGTCTCACTAGAGTTGTTGGCTTTTGTTCTTTGATGTAAAGGTCTAGTGGCTACTAATGTTCACCTCTTTTGTGTTTCTGTGTAATGCACTATTTATAGAATAGCCACAAGATAAGTTTTGTCATATTATAATAACCTATACATAGGAAATAGCTGACTTGATAGCTTTGATATGAGAAATATAAGCTGTCAATAGTAGTATAATGAAGTATCACTTAAGCCTGTCTGCCCACTTGAACTCTTATGTAGCTTCAGCTGGTATTACAATAACAATATATATTGGCTGTAGTAAACGTCATCTTGTTGTAATAAAAAATATATTTGTATAGAATGGAATTAAAGTTATAGAAAAAATTCTCACTTCACTATATCTTTATACAGATGTAGTGAAGAGAATACTAAAATAATTTTATCACTTGCTCTTTTGACTTCTTAAATCTTTATTGCCTCATTGACTTTCTATAGTATTTGACTCAGTCATGTAATACACATATATATACATACATTAGTATAACTCTGTACTTGATTGCTTGTGTCATTTTTTCTAATAACACTGTATAGTAATCTGGCCACATTCAATTTGTAGCCTTCAGATTCAAGCCTCTCTCTGAGGCTCATTAGCAGTACAATAAAAAAAATTAATTATATGATAAATTAATGCATTATGGCATAGTTGTAATTATGTCTATTTAAAGAAAACAACATTAATGTATATTGGGAGTGGTATGTATTCCTTATTTAGATATGGATAAACTTCTATTTTGTTTATTCCTTTAACATAATATTTACATATTTTTAGCATTTATTTATAATTCCTAACTTGTTTATCATACAAAGAACTAGATTTTTATTTGTCTCTTACATACACACAGGCTACGTACAACTACAATATTGCTCTGGACAATGCATTCTCACAGGTAATGGAGGAAGAAAAATGATTTTACTTTTCTATAAATATTTTAATAACTCTCTTTTCATAGCGCCTCCTCCATGCAGCAATGAAGTGGAATCTGGGTCTGGAAATGATTGTAAGTAATAGAATATTTTATTCTAAATATATTATATTAGATTGCCTAATAAAAGACTATACATGTAGTACTTAAGTAATAGGTAGCAGTTTATTCAACCAAATTGTTTGTTTGAATAATCACCTTTCCAAAGTTGACAAAGTCTAGGTGGGTCATCACCAGCTAAAATTACAAATTATAAATACTCTACATTCAATGAATGAATTAATCTTCTTTAAAATCCCTTAGAAGTTTTGTGGCATTTCTTTTATATTCACTTTTAATGATTTTTACAAACGTGACATGCCCCTCTAATTATTAGAACATTTTATGGTTTTTTATTACTAACTATGTAACTAATCAAATTACAAATAATATATTATATTACAAGTCCATTTTACTATTTGTTTGTAGTGAATTCAAGTTGTCCTGTCCCTATTTGTGTCAATGTTACTGTATTAGATGATCTCTCTAAAGTTCTTGTAACATTTCAGCTTGATTGTATCCCTCTTGAGAGTATGAATTGTGTCTACAATTATACTGTTAGTTTATCAAGTCCTTCTAATTTTCTATTGGACTCAGATGGCATGGAATTACCACACAGTTCTATCACTAATACTAGCTTTACTATTTTACCAAGTACCAACACATTTGAGGAGGGCATTATAATTACTGTGGCAATACAATTAATAAATGGAAATAGCAGCGAAGGAGAAACTGTTGTGCCAGGAGGTTAGCATAATGTATATTACTATTAATATGTACAAGGAAATCACTTATTCACATTTAAGTAACTGTCTTCTAATGTTTTTTCCTGTGCAATTAGTACACATCTTTACTTTCAGGACATTTACATATAGAATGCTTATACACACAAGTTCTCCTTATATATATTTTAGTATATTTGTTGTCTTTTCTGACTTCTTAGCTTGTTGTTCAACAAATGATGATTTTTCTCTTCATCTTTATTATAGGGTTTGCCCCTTCAATTATACAGCTCAATGTGACTGATGTGTTAAACACATCACTCACCTTGTCATGGGAACTGCCTTATGATATTGAACCTGATATGTATAACATCACTTATAATTATACTGAGCTATCTGGTACAACACCTCGAACTGGAGTGGTAAACCTACAGATTGCTGAGTTGAATGTCACTGATAGCATGACTGATCCTGTTACATATTCTTATAACTTAACAGATCTCTTTCCATATTCTGTCTATGACATCTCTGTGATTAGCATATATGAACATGAGGAATCAAAACCTCTTACTATTCAGGCTCAGACAACAGAAGGAGGTATGAACTGCTTCTTTAAATGCTAGTATCTTTGTATAGCATTGAAACATAGTTTAGTAAAATATGACTGGTACTTAAAATAATGAACAAATGATTAAAGACAATTTATCATGTATGTAAAAACTAATAAAATTGTATCACAAAAAGAAGTCTAAAAGCAGTATATTCTAGTTGTTTTGGATCGATAATAAATGTTTTTAATCTATCCAAGACAACTAGAAATGGAACTGATGAAATGAGCTTACCTATATCACCCACCACACAGTCCAAAACATAACTAAAACCACCTAATAGTACACAAGGCATACCAAGGGAAAGCATTTTTGATTACACACACAAAAAAGAAATCATCTTTACTTTCATAATCATTCACACAATTATTATTTTATATAATATCTTTTTATTTGTCTAGTTTCAAGTCCTGTAGTTAATCTCAATGTAGTAGCAGAGCAAAGTTCAAAGACACTCGACATTACATGGGAAGAGCCCGCATATCCAGCTGGTATAATCAGACAATATAAAATTAATATTGCAAGATTTGGTGATGGGACAATGATGGAACTATATGCTAATATGTCCTCATTATCTGCTTCATCTATGTTTGAATTTTATGTCAATTACAGTATCACTGTAACACCAATTAATGATTTTGGAGAAGGAGAGTCTAGTGAAATGTTCATGATTGTTTCACCTGAAGGAAGTAAGATGACAAATACATCAAATATCAATAAATAATAAACTTTGTTGTTTAGAACCAACATCTCCAAGAAACTTTACTGTTGATCAAATTGAAAACAACTCTTTCTCATTACATGCAAGTTGGGTGGAGCCAACAACTCTAAATGGAGTACTAGCTAACTATACTATATTTTGTCGTACATCAGCTACACAATTCTACTCTGAACAAATACCAAATTCTCCAAACAATTTTATTCTAGTAAATACAACAGGTCCAGATATAACTGAAGTGACAATAACAGGTCGAAGTCCATTCACAGAGTATGAGTGTTATGTCACAGCTAGCACTGGAGGTGGTGAGAGTGAACCCAGTAATAATGATTCAGCAAAAACAGATGAAGCAGCTCCTGATGGTCCACCTCAAAACTTTGTTGCCACTGTTTTATCATCTTCTAGTGTCAGACTAGAATGGACTAGACCTTCTGTTCCAAATGGAGAGATCACTAATACCTACTGGAATACAGCAATGACTCAATGACTATTAACATTAGTCTACCAGTAGACTTCATAATGTCATCTGATGAATACAATGTGACCAATATCATTATAGAATATTTGAACGAGTTCACTAACTATACATTTAGTTTGAGAGCTGTGACTGCAGGAGGTAGAGGACCATTAGCATCTGATAAAGTACTAACTGATGAAGCTGGTAAGTCAATATAGTGATTGACTTGTCAGTATATAACATTTGTTTTATTCATAGCACCTAGTGGTATTCCTCTTAATCTAACTGGTAGTAATTCATCATCAACAAGTTTATACATCTCATGGTTATTACCTAGTTTTCAAGATCGTAATGGTATCATTCTTGGGTATAACATCAGTTACACAAGTGGATCAATAGTTAATAATACTAGTACATCAGAGACCTTTATTAACATTACTGGACTAATGATTTATACACAGTATGATATATCAGTAGCTGCTTACACTAGTGTTGGAACAGGTCCTGCAGACTATATCACAGTCAGAACAGATTCTTCAGGTATGTCATATCTTAGTATAATAATGAGATTTGTTTTTATTTTTATAGTGCCCAGTTCTCCTCTAAATTTAAACTATATGAACATAACCAGTACTTCAGTTAAAGTGAGTTGGTTACAACCTAGTAGTTTCAATGGACCTAATGAGGCTATGTGGTAATGTACACAAGACTGGAGACTGACATGACAAACAGCACTGCTCATATTTATGATACATCAGTAAATATCACTGATCTAGAGATATATGAGGAGTACAATATAGTAGTGTTAGCATTTACAGACAAAGGGTCAGGAACACCAAGTGAAACACTAAGAATTAGAACAGATGAAGATTGTAAGAATTATAACTTACTTTTTCTTAATATAATGCTTTATATTTTTGTTAGCTCCTACCTCACCAAGAAATTTTTCTTTGACTGTTTCTTCTTCAACTGAAATTCGAGCTACTTGGGTGGAGCCAACAACTCTAAATGGAGTACTAGCTAACTATACTGTATTTTGTCGTACATCAACTACACAATTCTACTCTGAACAAATGCCAAATTCTTCAAACAATTTTATTCTAGTAAATACAACAGGTCCAGATATAACTGAAGTGACAATAACAGGTCGAAGTCCATTCACAGAGTATGAGTGTTATGTCACAGCTAGCACTGGAGGTGGTGAGAGTGAACCCAGTAATAATGATTCAGCAAAAACAGATGAAGCAGCTCCTGATGGTCCACCTCAAAACTTTGTTGCCACTGTTTTATCATCTTCTAGTGTCAGACTAGAATGGACTAGACCTTCTGTCCCAAATGGAGAGATCACTAAATACCTACTGGAATACAGCAATGACTCAATGACTATTAACATTAGTCTACCAGTAGACTTCATAATGTCATCTGATGAATACAATGTGACCAATATCACTATAGAATATTTGAACGAGTTCACTAACTATACATTTAGTTTGAGAGCTGTGACTGCAGGAGGTAGTGGACCATTAGCATCTGATAAAGTACTAACTGATGAAGCTGGTAAGTCAATATAGTGATTGATTTGTCAGTATATAACATTTGTTTTATTGACAGCACCTAGTGGTATTCCTCTTAATCTAACTGGTAGTAATTCATCATCAACAAGTTTATACATCTCATGGTCCTTACCTAATGTTCAAGATCGTAATGGTATCATTCTTGGGTATAACATCAGTTACACAAGTGGATCAATAGTTAATAATACTAGTACATCAGAGACCTTTATTAACATTACTGGACTAATGATTTATACACAGTATGATATATCAGTAGCTGCTTACACTAGTGTTGGAACAGGTCCTGCAGACTATATCACAGTCAGAACAGATTCTTCAGGTATGTCATATCTTAGTATAATAATGAGATTTGTTTTTATTTTTATAGTGCCCAGTTCTCCTCTAAATTTAAACTATATGAACATAACCAGTACTTCAGTTGAAGTGAGTTGGTTACAACCTAGTAGTTTCAATGGACCTAATGAAGGCTATGTGGTAATGTACACAAGACTGGAGACTGACGTGACAAACAGCACTGCTCGTATTTATGATACATCAGTAAATATCACTGATCTAGAGATATATGAGGAATATGATATAGTAGTGTTAGCATTTACAGACAAAGGGTCAGGAACACCAAGTGAAACACTAAGAATAAGAACAGACGAAGATTGTAAGTATTATAACTTACTATTATGTCATATTTATAAATTCTTAATCTTTTTTATCTAGTACCAGGATTAGTAAGCAATTTCTTAGCCAATGAGATAAATATGACAGCTATAAGTGTTCAATGGAGCAGTCCTCAAGAACCCAATGGTGTCATTATTGTTTATGAAGTAGAATATACTTTGGTGACAGGCAGTAACATAACAATGAGGACGAACTTTTCAGCAGACCAGTTTCAACAAGAACCTTTCTTCATTACATTAACTAATTTGACAGTGTTCTCTGAATATGACATTCGAGTGAGAGCTTACACAAGCAGAGGAGCAGGAGGTTTTACAAATGTAGTTGCAATTCGTACTGATCCAGCACCATCATCTCCACCAACATCAGTTATTACTAATGTTATGAGACGTTCTATTTTACTCCAATGGTCTGAACCTGATAATCCCCATGGTGATATTGCAGGATATTACATATTGACTAATGCCTCCTTTCCAAGTGGTTTTAATAATACTTCACTTTCTATTGGACTAGTTTTAAATGTATCAAGTGATGTACTTTCAATTAATTTCACTGACCTATCTCCTTACACTCAATACAGCTTTTCAGTAGCAGCCTACAGCTTTTTATTTGAGGATGATAACAACATGTTTGATATAGTAATGGGTATGTTTTCTGAACCTCTTGTATCTCAAACTTTACAAGATAGTAAGTTCAACAATTTTATGGGTTTTCAAATAATTTTTTTATTATTTATCTTTAGTTTCAACATCACCCAGAAATTTCTCTTTGACTGTTTCTTCTTCAACTGAAATTCAAGCTACTTGGGTGGAGCCAACAATTCTAAATGGAGTACTAGCTAACTATACTGTATTTTGTCGTACATCAGCTTCACAATTCTACTCTGAACAAATACCAAATTCTCCAAACAATTTTATTCTAGTAAATACAACAGGTCCAGATATAACTGAAGTGACAATAACAGGTCGAAGTCCATTCACAGAGTATGAGTGTTATGTCACAGCTAGCACTGGAGGTGGTGAGAGTGAACCCAGTAATAATGATTCAGCAAAAACAGATGAAGCAGCTCCAGATGGTCCACCTCAAAACTTTGTTGCCACTGTTTTATCATCTTCTAGTGTTAGACTGGAATGGACTAGACCTTCTGTTCCAAATGGAGAGATCACTACATACCTACTGGAATACAGCAATGACTCAATGACTATTAACATTAGTCTACCAGTAAAATTCATAAGGCTATCTGATGAATACAATGTGACGAATATCACTATAGAATATTTAAACGAGTTCACTAACTATACATTTAATTTGAGAGCTGTGACTGCAGGAGGTAGTGGACCATTAGCATCAACTGGTAGAATACTAACTGATGAAGCTGGTAAGTCAATATAGTGATTGATTTGTCAGTATATAACATTTGTTTTATTCATAGCACCTAGTGGTATTCCTCTTAATCTAACTGGTAGTAATTCATCATCAACAAGTTTATACATCTCATGGTCATTACCTAGTTTTCAAGATCGTAATGGTATCATTCTTGGCTATAGCATCAGTTACACAAGTGGATCAATAGTTAATAATACTAGTACATCAGAGACCTTTATTAACATTACTGGACTAATGATTTATACACAGTATAATATATCAGTAGCTGCTTACACTAGTGCTGGAACAGGTCCTACAGTCTATATTACAGTCAGAACAGATTCTTCAGGTATGTCACATCTTAGTATAATAATGAAGTCTGTTGTTATTTTCATAGTGCCCAGTTCTCCTTTAAGTTTAACCTACATGAACATAACTAGTACTTCAGTTAAAGTGAGTTGGTCACAACCTAGTAGTTTCAATGGACCTAATGAAGGCTATGTGGTAATGTATACAAGACTGGAGACTAGTATGACAAACAGCACTGCTCGTATTTATGATACATCAGTAAATATCACTGGTCTAGAGATATATGAGGAGTATGATATAGTAGTGTTAGCATTTACAGACAAAGGGTCAGGAACACCAAGTGAAACACTAAGAATAAGAACAGATGAAGATTGTAAGTATTATAACTTACTATTATGTCATATTTATAAATTCTTAATCTTTTTTATCTAGTACCAGGATTAGTAAGCAATTTCTTAGCCAATGAGATAAATATGACAGCTATAAGTGTTCAATGGAGCAGTCCTGAAGAACCCAATGGCGTCATTATTGTTTATGAAGTAGAATATACTTTGGTGACAGGCAGTAACATAACAATGAGTAAGAACTTTTCAGCAGACCAGTTTCAACAAGAACCTTTCTTCATTACATTAACTAATTTGACAGTGTTCTCTGAATATGACATTCGAGTGAGAGCTTACACAAGCAGAGGAGCAGGAGGTTTTACAAATGTAGTTGCAATTCGTACTGATCCAGCACCATCATCTCCACCAACATCAGTTATTACTTATGTTATGAGACGTTCTGTTTTACTCCAATGGTCTGAACCCGATAATCCCCATGGTGATATTGCAGGATATTACATATTGACTAATGCCTCCTTTCCAAGTGGTTTTAATAATGCTTCACTTTCTATTGGACTAGTTCTAAATGTATCAAGTGATGTACTTTCAATTAATTTCACTGACCTATCTCCTTACACTCAATACAGCTTTTCAGTAGCAGCCTACAGCTTTTTATTTGAGGATGATAACAACATGTTTGATATAGTAATGGGTATGTTTTCTGAACCTCTTGTATCTCAAACTTTACAAGATAGTAAGTTCAACAATTTTATGGGTTTTCAAATAATTTTTTTATTATTTAACTTTAGTTTCAACATCACCCAGAAATTTCTCTTTGACTGTTTCTTCTTCAACTGAAATTCAAGCTTCTTGGGAGGAGCCAACAACTTTAAATGGAGTACTAGCTAACTATACTGTATTTTGTCGTACATCAGCTTCACAATTCTACTCTGAACAAATACCAAATTCTCCAAACAATTTTATTCTAGTAAATACAACAGGTCCAGATATAACTGAAGTGACAATAACAGGTCGAAGTCCATTCACAGAGTATGAGTGTTATGTCACAGCTAGCACTGGAGGTGGTGAGAGTGAACCCAGTAATAATGATTCAGCAAAAACAGATGAAGCAGCTCCTGATGGTCCACCTCAAAACTTTGTTGCCACTGTTTTATCATCTTCTAGTGTTAGACTGGAATGGACTAGACCTTCTGTTCCAAATGGAGAGATCACTAAATACCTACTGGAATACAGCAATGACTCAATGACTATTAACATTAGTCTACCAGTAGACTTCATAATGTCATCTGATGAATACAATGTGACCAATATCACTATAGAATATTTGAACGAGTTCACTAACTATACATTTAGTTTGAGAGCTGTGACTGCAGGAGGTAGTGGACCATTAGCATCTGATAAAGTACTAACTGATGAAGCTGGTAAGTCAATATAGTGATTGACTTGTCAGTATATAACATTTGTTTTATTCATAGCACCTAGTGGTATTCCTCTTAATCTAACTGGTAGTAATTCATCATCAACAAGTTTATACATCTCATGGTTATTACCTAGTTTTCAAGATCGTAATGGTATCATTCTTGGGTATAACATCAGTTACACAAGTGGATCAATAGTTAATAATACTAGTACATCAGAGACCTTTATTAACATTACTGGACTAATGATTTATACACAGTATAATATATCAGTAGCTGCTTACACTAGTGCTGGAACAGGTCCTACAGTCTATATTACAGTCAGAACAGATTCTTCAGGTATGTCATATCTTAGTATAATAATGAAGTCTGTTGTTATTTCATAGTGCCCAGTTCTCCTTTAAGTTTAACCTACATGAACATAACCAGTACTTCAGTTAAAGTGAGTTGGTTACAACCTAGTAGTTTCAATGGACCTGATGAAGGCTATGTGGTAATGTATACAAGACTGGAGACTGACATGACAATTAGCACTGCTCGTATTTATGATACATCAGTAAATATCACTGGTCTAGAGATATATGAGGAGTATGATATAGTAGTGTTAGCATTTACAGACAAAGGGCCAGGAACACCAAGTGAAACACTAAGAATAAGAACAGATGAAGATTGTAAGTATTATAACTTACTTTTTCTTAATATAATGCTTTATATTTTTGTTAGCTCCTACCTCACCAAGAAATTTTTCTTTGACTGTTTCTTCTTCAACTGAAATTCGAGCTACTTGGGTGGAGCCAACAACTCTAAATGGAGTACTAGCTAACTATACTGTATTTTGTCGTACATCAACTACACAATTCTACTCTGAACAAATACCAAATTCTCCAAACAATTTTATTCTAGTAAATACAACAGGTCCAGATATAACTGAAGTGACAATAACAGGTCGAAGTCCATTCACAGAGTATGAGTGTTATGTCACAGCTAGCACTGGAGGTGGTGAGAGTGAACCCAGTAATAATGATTCAGCAAAAACAGATGAAGCAGCTCCTGATGGTCCACCTCAAAACTTTGTTGCCACTGTTTTATCATCTTCTAGTGTCAGACTAGAATGGACTAGACCTTCTGTCCCAAATGGAGAGATCACTACATACCTACTAGAATACAGCAATGACTCAATGACTATTAACATTAGTCTACCAGTAAAATTCATAAGATCATCTGATGAATACAATGTGACGAATATCACTATAGAATATTTAAACGAGTTCACTAACTATACATTTAATTTGAGAGCTGTGACTGCAGGAGGTAGAGGACCATTAGCATCAACTGGTAGAATACTAACTGATGAAGCTGGTAAGTCAATATAGTGATTGATTTGTCAGTATATAACATTTGTTTTATTCATAGCACCTAGTGGTATTCCTCTTAATCTAACTGGTAGTAATTCATCATCAACAAGTTTATACATCTCATGGTCCTTACCTAATGTTCAAGATCGTAATGGTATCATTCTTGGGTATAACATCAGTTACACAAGTGGATCAATAGTTAATAATACTAGTACATCAGAGACCTTTATTAACATTACTGGACTAATGATTTATACGCAGTATAATATATCAGTAGCTGCTTACACTAGTGTTGGAACAGGTCCTGCAGTCTATATTACAGTCAGAACAGATTCAGCTCGTAAGTTAATTTATTGTTGATCATACAGACAAATTAATAATGAATGTATTACAGCATCTGGACCACCAGTCAATCTATCAATACAACTGTAAATGCAACAGCTCTCAGTGTATCTTGGTTTATACCTCAATCACCTAATGGAATGATAGAATCATACTACATACAGTATAATCTTCAACCTTTGTATCAGGCATATCTTGGTCAACATAATGATACAATGATAGTTCAATGTTCAGTGTACAGTGTGATCTTAGACAATCTTTATGAGTTTGCTGGTTATAATGTTACTATACAGGCTAATAATGATAAGGGTCTAGGTGAAGTGGCTATGGCAACAGGGATGACTAGCGAAGATGGTGAGTTATATTTATTTGATATAATGATATGTTTCTTATTAGTACCTAGTGCTGGTGTGTTAGACGTTGATGTTATACCTTATGATTCAACTACAGTTAATGTTAGCTGGACACCACCTGCTCGATCTAATTGGAATGGTCTCCTGACTTACTATACAATTGAATATTTCACTGATGATTCTAATATTGTTCCTGATCTCAGTGGTATGGCTACTTTGAATGCTGCTAATTTTACCAATAACAGAGACCCTCGAAGTGCTACAAGTTAGTATTGTACAATAGTAAAGAACAATAACTCTCTCTCTCTCTCTCTCTCTCTCTCTCTCTCTCTCTCTCTCTCTCTCTCTCTCTCTCTCTCTCTCTCTCTCTCTCTCTCTCTAGGTCCATTGTCTAAAGAATTTATGTTAATTAATGGTCTTGAAGAGTATGTATATTATTCATTTACAGTCACCATAGCAACCAGCATTGGACCCAACCCACAAGCAGATACACCCAATCCAATTTCAATCGCAACATTAACAGCAGGTAATTAAACTCAATAAATTATTTCATACCATATTATTATACTCTCCCTTTCATTATAGCACCAAATGGCCCCCCTAGTAATATCAATATTACTATACTGAGTTCTCTTCAAGCCAGAATTAATTGGGCATTACCACCTTACTTAGAACGCAATGGAATCATTACATATTATTTGATTAATATATCTGACACTTTAGATCAGTTCAAAGACCTCATTAATGTTACCAGTACATGGTATATAGCTAATGGTAAGAGACTATAGGCATTATACTATAAAACAACCATAGGACTAACAAACATTTATTATACTAGATAGCTACTATATGCAAGACATGTATAGATTATAATATCCAATGTATAGTTAGCAGCCATTGATGGAGTTCTCTTTTCATAGATCTTCCTCAATTTGCTGTTTTTAATGTATCAGTTGCAGCTGCAACAAGTGCTGGTATTGGACCATACTCTGGTGTTGTGTCTGGTATGACATTAGAAGGATGTAAGTTATGAGTATAATTAGTAGTCATGTGACTGTCACACCCTTCAGTACCCTCAGCTCCTAATGTCACTGTATACCAAGTTGGTTCTAGCAGTCTAGGGGTGTTTTGGAGAGAGCCTGAGTCACCTAATGGTATTATCATTGGTTATTACATTTTTTATTATGGATATAAAGATGGTGACAGCAGAGTAAGTAGTATATTTTAAATGTAGTCGAGTTGTGGATTTTAATAGTGCACTTTGTATATACAATTGAAGTGATGATCTAGTATTTCTTATAATAGAACTTTGATGGCCTTAACAAGAACTTATCTGTCACTATTACAAATCCTATACTGCGTTCCTACAACCTCACTGGTCTTGTCTCTGACTCCTATTATTCAGTCAATGTAAGACGTCTGGTGTGTTTTTTGAAATGATTTCACTTTCTCTCTCTCTCTCTCTCTCTCTCTCTCTCTCTCTCTCTCTCCTATGTGATACTTTAGGTAACTGCTTTTACTAGAGTAGGTAATGGGACATCAGGAATAGGACAACGTGTACAACTACCAACTGGTCCACGTAAGTATTCTAAAATAATACTCTCCAAGTTTGTGTATCAAAATTGTTTGTCAAAGTTAATATAGTGTTTCAATGTTTGTGCTTAGAGTGGTACTGACCATTTCAATGTACATGTTAGTGTAATACTGACTATGTCAATATACATACTTTGTGTGGTACTGACTATTATGTTTAAAGCTCTTGGTTCAGTTTTGACATGTGATCTCTCTCTATTATAGCACCTCCTGTACCCTCTGATGCTACGATTCCAACTTCATCTGGAACTGATGATGTCTCTACAGAGACAACCATACGTATTGCATTCACTATTCCACCTGCACTAAATGCAAATGGTGATATTGAACGTGTCATAATTGTTGTCAAATTATACGATTCCACTAATGATACCATTGATACATGGTTATAATAGTAACCGTGCTCAACTAGGAGTGCTGCTCCACCCTGGCAAGCTATTGAAGAGTCTATATCTAATTTGAGACGAAGAGGACTTGTCACCAGACAGTCTAATGTGAGCAAGTCATTGAAAGATATGTATATTAATTATTCAATTTGTATACATATAGGGTGGAATGGAAATATCTCAAACAATTGGCACAGACTCTAATTGTCGTCCAGACCAATTGATTTGCAATGGTCCTCTTGAACCAGATACACAATATCAGTTCAAGTATAGAGCATATACTAGTGGTGATCTCTTTTCTGAGAGTGAATACTCTGGTCCTATCAGCACTGGTAAGGCTATGACCTGTCATTTGCCATATAACTTGTATCAAACATGTTTTTTATTATTTCTAGATCCCACACAAACACCCCACTGCTACTAATCCTGCTGTCATTATTGCTGTAGTCATGTCTTAATAGTGCTAATTGTTATAATTGTTGTTATAGTAGTTGTAGTGATCTGTATTATCAAAAGAAAAAAGAAACAGAAGTACTCATTTGCTGCGTAAAGTCAAATCGTTTATTATAAGTATAGTAACATACAGAGGATGTCCTTTAAAAGCTGATAGGCTGATAGGGTCTGTTAATAGTACATCTTTAGACGTCTTCAGAAATATATACGTATAATTATGTTACTTGTATATTTTAACAACTTGTAATTGAGGGGTTATCAATGTCTTAATATATTCATTTCAGATCAAATGGTACAGAAGAGCTAATATTAAAAGAGAAGGTGCTACTTAACTAATACTACTGCTTTGTCATCAACTGATCCATCTATAGTTCCTCTCTCAGAGAACAAACATGTTAATCCCTCAACTGTTAGAGTAAGTCTTAATACAATAAAAGACATTGGCATTAGTAAATTAAAGTTATGTTGTTTCAGAGAGAGGGAGGGAGGGAGAGAGAGAGAGGGAGAGGGAAAGAGAGAGATATGATTATTCTTTATTTATGGGTCTTACACATTTTAAAATTTTACAGAGTACTTCGGTGAAAGCCACACCCAATTCTCGTAAAATTTATCTTCGTGATCTAAATGGCTATGTTACGGATATGCTCTCTGACTCTGGTTTCAAGTTTTCAGAAGAATATGAGGCAAGTTTTATACAATTTACTTAATTATTTATTGCTAGTACCTATCTACATTAGAAAGTTTCAGGTGTTGGTCTGGACCATTCTAAAGATGCTTCACTGATGCCAGAAAATAGAGCTAAAAAAAAATCGATACACCAATATTTTAGCCTATGACCACTCTCGAGTCAAACTGGATAGTATTGATGATGATCCAGGCTCTGATTATATCAATGCTAACTATATACCAGTAATACTATATTCTCAATAATAATAGAATTATATGATAGAATTAATAGCGATGTTGAAACACAAATGGTTACTTTTCTTGTAATACCATTTTAGGGTTATCGTATGCGTCGTGCATACATTGCTACTCAAGGACCCTTCCATCAACATTTGATGATTTTTGGAGAATGATTTGGGAACAGAACTGTTATATTGTTGTGATGTTGACTCAATTGGTAGAAAGAGGACGAGTAAGGATGCCCCTTTTAATTAAACTAGTTTTTATTTATCTTTATCCTCAGACCAAATGCCATCGATACTGGCCTGGATCTCAGCCTGAAGTATATGGTGAGATTAGTGTTGATATGTTAAGTGAAGAAAGAATTCTCTGATTGGATTATAAGAAAGTTCAAAACTCAGCAAGGTAACAAGTGTCTCTATAAAACAATGTCAATCTTTTTGTATTTAGGAGAAGCGTAGTCGTATTATTCATCATTATCAGTTCGTATCTTGGCCAGACCACGGTGTTCCTGAGCAAGCCACAGCTGCCTTAGACTTTGTTAGAGCAGTTCATGAAATAGTTCAACCTCTACATGGGCCTATAGCTGTCATTGCAGGTATGACAAGAATACAACTAAACAGTTATTATTGTGTGTCCTACATATTAGTTTCACTCTAGCATTGTAGTCATATTTGTTCCATATGTATAATGATATTGGATATTCAATAGGCTAGTATTTGCATTTGTGGCTAGTTACATCATCAGAACATCAAAGGTGTCAAAGAGACATTATAATACAGACAATAGCTACCTTCTGAGCTGAGCTCAAATGCCAATAAAAACTTTCCTGATGATGTTCTTTAAGCTATGATATATATTATATGACCATCGCTTTGATATCAGCAATATCAGACCTTGTGACAAGATACCATAAAACTTCAAAATCCACTGTATCATTACTGGTAGTATGTAAACACTGAACTGATCTTTAAGTAGTTTCGTGGGCATGACTAAATATAATAAACATTATTGACAACAGAGTTTCTTTGGAAGATTATGTAGACTGTGGGTAGCTTCAGTTCAACTTGTAACTCTATTTGAAACTTGCGTTATTACTGCCAGAGTTTGTGTCTTTCAATATTGTTCTTATCAAAATATACATGTGAACTCTGTGCAAGATCTTTATTGGCATAATTATAATTCATGGACAATATTACTAAGACTCACAAGACTTGTATGTACTCACCGATCTGTGAAATAACCTTTTACATTATGTACTATAATTATTGTGCATAAGTCTAACCCTAAATGGTCTGGTGGTATTGAACTTTCAAGGGAAAAAGTTAATATTGGCAATATTAATAGACTAAATTGTCAATGATAAAAGCAAAAAATAATTGCAATTCTGGTGAATGACCACTTCAGAAATCAAGAGTTTGTGTTATTTAACTTTAATCTTGTATTATCAACTCATACAAGTTGATAAACATTATACAGACAGTAGCATAGTTGATTTAAAATGTACTTTTTCAATAACTATTTCTGAAGTTTATTTCCAACCTGTAATCACACAGCATAAAGCTGCATAACACTTTATGTACAACCTATAGCATGCTTAGGAATCATCACTGACATCACAGACAATGCTGCAACCACAAATTACTAGTGTTGTATATTCAATATCCTTGAAACCTATGAAAGCCTCTTTTAAACTTCTACGTGTCAAGCCACAAATAACTTTCTGCCTGCAGCATAAAGCCCTTGTGGTTGGTTGGGCAATCCTCTGGCTACTTCAAAGCCATAGATTACCACAACTACTTGTACTATGTAAATAACACCCAGTAATTAACAGGAAATATCAAATTATTGTGTCTATATAGCAATGTTATACAATCTATAGTTGTTTCAAGCAGAACAAATTGTTGACCACATGGTATGACAACAAATAAGTCACAATGGACAAATTGTAAACAAGTTTATCAAATAGAATCTGACCAATGAGACACAAATGATGCTTTAAATAAAGTTTGTACAGGGACTAGTTATTAGTGCTTATTCCATCTGATGTAAAATAATAAATATTGTTAAATGAGTTGCTGATAGTCTTTTGAGCTAGACCCTCCTCTTTGTTGATGTGTGAGGGTCTAATTCAATGACTACTAATTCCTTACCAAGTACAGATAACCTATTTTGTTGACATACCAAGTCCTTTTTGTTACTAGTGCTGGTGTTGGAGTACAGGAACATTTATTGCTTTGGGTAGTCTACTACAACACATCAAGATCACGATTGGATTGATATTTTTGGTTTATCTTGTGAAATGAGACAACATCGTAATCACATGATCCAAACAGAGGTAGACACAAATGACATATCACAATTGCTCATATATATTGCTATAGGCCTCAGATGTATTTATACATAAAGCAATGTTGGAAATCTGCGAGTCAAGATCCAGTTTTAGTGCAAGTAAAATCTCTCTTCTTTCAGTACTATTTATGCAAATAGTAAGATAAAATTTTATTTTTTATACTTATTTTTGTGTGAGTAACACAAAAATATTATATACCTCAGTACTAAATTATAGATATTATGAGTGTTGTATTTATAGTATAATATTGTCTTTCTTGGTTTTCTTTCCCATTATATAGTAGGTGTCAGTTCACCAGGTATTTCTCAACAAAGTGATATGTTTGGTGACTTGTTAAGTGAAGAGGCATCATCAGGGAGAAGCTTATGATGAAAGTCGATTCTAAAACTATCATTATCAACATTATTTCATCATATTAATTAATAAATATAATTGTTTAATGGTAATAAATTATATCACTGATTTTTACATAATTATTTATAATTTTACTATCAGACATTGATGTAAAAATGTATTGTAGTGTTATTAAATTTATACTTTCACTTAAAAATTAACGAGTTAAGTGCAACAAAGGGGCAAACTAGACTCCAAGTCCAAAATTGTGTATGAACAGACCAGAGGGAGCTTGCCCAGCAATAAATAAATGACAGGTAGTGAGTTATCCATATATGATGACACTGGCTAGACAAAGGGGAGCTTGATCCCCAACCCCCCCCCCCCCCCCCCCCCCCCCCCCCCCCCCCCACCCCCCCCCCCCCCCCCCCCCCCCCCCCCCCCCCCCCCCCCCCCCCCCCCCCCCCCCCCCCCCCCCCCCACCCCACCCCCCCCCCCACCCCCCCCCCCCCCCCCCCCCCCCCCCCCCCCCCCCCCCCCCCCCCCCCACCACCCCCCCCCCCCCCCCCCCCCCCCCCCCCCCCCCCCCCCCCCCCCCCCCCCCCCCCCCCCCCCCCCCCCCCACCCCCCCCCCCCCCCCCCCCCCCCCCCCCCCCCCCCCCCCCCCCCCCCCCCCCCCCCCCCCCCCCCCCCCAGCCCCCCCCCCTCCCCCCCCCCCCCCCCCCCCCCCCCCCCCCCCCACCACCACCCCCCCCCCCCCCCCCCCCCCCCCCCCCCCCCCCCCCCCCCCCCCCCCCACCCCCACCCCCCCCCCCCCCCCCCCCCCCCCCCCCCCCCCCCCCCCCCCCCCCCCCCCCCCCCCACCCCCCCCCCCCCCCCCCCCCCCCCCCCCCCCCCCCCCCCCCCCCCCCCCCCCCCCCCCCCCCCCCCCCCCCCCCCCCCCCCCCCCCCCCCCCCCCCCCCCCCCCCCCCCCCCCCCCCCCCCCCCCCCCCCCCCCCCCCCCCCCCCCCCCCCCCCCCCCCCCCCCCCCCCCCCCCCCCCCCCCCCCCCCCCCCCCCCCCCCCCCCCCCCCCCCCCCCCCCCCCCCCTTAAGTTAAGACTGGGGGGGGGGGGCATAGCCCCCCTAATTTTAATGATTCAGCAATTTCATTATCAAAAAATGAATAGTGTCAAAAAATTTAAGAGTTGTACACCTGACAGTGTAAATTCTTAACAGTACTATCTCTTCATCCACATCTGAGAGGTCATTCTCCACTCTTAAATGACTGTATACTTACTTGCCTTCTTCAATGACTCAAAGACGTTAAACAATGGTTTTACTTTGCATATACACAAGGACTACACCGATAATCACAATTTTTACTTTCAATAGCCAAGGAGTTTATGAACAGAAATGATGAAAGGATGAAGCATTTTGGACAATTTTAAAACTGTTTACTGATTGTTATACGGTATTGATTCAAGTTATTCACATGTAACATATTTAATTCATGTTGTAATTTTTTTCGGCATGGTAATAAAAAAACTATCAGGTTACATTGAGCCCTCCCAAATTTATGGTGTCTAAGCCCCTGGATGACATCATCTAAATCCATCACCTAAACAAACCTATGACACACAGTGATATCATCATCATGGAAGTTACACCAAGAAGGACCAAGTAAATATAATTATCAAAACATGCAAATATCACAAATTTAATATGACGTTCTGTCCGGTGTTATGGCTCTATCGAGAGTGGGCGGCGTTATAGCTGTTGTCACTGTCACTGTCATGGAAAACATCTTGGTGAGAGATAGTCGGCTTTTCATGGGGGCAAGGGATTACGCTGTATTCAGGGGATTGCATTTTATGGCCGATGATGGGTGTTGTACTAATATTTCCTATGACTTTACAGCCATCGATATTTCCAAAGGACTTGTTTGAATATGCTGTAAAAATCCAACTGGATTCAATACAGTAATTGCTGCAGCCAGCAAGGACCACGATTTCTTATTGCAATGCTTTGAAAGGTAGTCTAAATTCAGTCTATAGTGTCTGTAATTAGTCCATTGATTTAAACTATCTGCTAGTAAAATTTATCTAACACCCAAATAGTGTTGCTTAGTACCTAATAGAGCATTGTATTCTTGAGTAACTTGGTAAATACTTTGTGTCTTTTAAGGTTTGTCATGGTGAAAACTAGTTAATATACAGTAACTTCAAATGTACACTCTTCAAGATATTCTTTTAACTCTGCCTAGATTTGCCAGGATATAAGCCATATTTTAAACTGTGAAAACCTTCATGACACGTAGAGCTGCAAATTAAATTTTCCTTATTATAAGTACATCTTTGTATATTGTCAATAATGTTAACAAAAACTAATGTTTTCAAATGACATTTAGACATAGTTAAAAATTTTTGATTTTGGTAGGTGGAAAAAAATTAGTTTTAGTATTATTTTTAATTTAGTATATCAAAACAACACCACACCCAAATTAATTAGTCATTAAGTGAATATACAGCTCTCATTTCATATTGATATGTCTGGTTTTCATTTATTATAAAGGATTATTTCATCAGATGCAATTTGTTAAAAGGACTTTTTACATTTTACATGGAGACCAAAAAGCAAGGGAATCTGCAGGTATGCCATTTATTAGTGTAATGATTATATGATTTCATAGCCAAATAAATGATAATGTCATAATAAAAATAATTTGTATAATTATTCTAAATTCAGTAATAATTTATAATATTGTAGCATTTTATGTACAACATATTTCCTACAAAAATACTAAAATCAGCACTTTGTTTACCAAGATTAGACTTCATTTTTAAATGCAATTACCAAACATAATATATAATATGCAATAAATAATATTGTACTCTAAAAAATCATTGACATACTATTTCACCCAAAAAGACTTGTGGTTATTATTTTAGACGACTACTACTTGTTATACAGCGATCTGATATATGATTGATATTAAAAAGATAGCAAATTGGGACTGAAAACAAGTTGAATTAAACACTATTGCTGCTGGTAATCCTGGCTTAAACAACAGTATAAAGGGCTTTTCATCAGTAACAAGACACTCTCTTATAATAATTTACGAACTGGAGTGATATCAGATGGTCAATTGTTGTTTAATTTGATATATCTTTAAAACATTACTCAACAAACAGATGTTGTCATTTGACATCTGTATATACTGTGAAATTTTAATGATTCATTTATTGTACATTTAATGATTCATTTATTGTACATAGGTATACTACAGTTCTCGTTATTTACCATTGGATCCAGTCCAGTAAGCTAAGTTATAATTAAATTTACTGATATCAATTCTGTCATTATATCTGTTTATTTTAGTCTTATGATCACTGTCAGTTGGAAATACCTCCAGTACAATAACATAGCAAGTATCTTTACAAAATAGTACACATAGTCTTGTACATATTATTATCTTCATAAACGTATTTGCAATAGATTTCTTTGTGTGTGCTATTATGTAGGGATAATGTTATTACCATTGTTGTTCTACCTTGTTTGCATTCTTTTATAGGATTAATACC
>NW_024533606.1:0-39246 GCF_016097555.1 Gigantopelta aegis | reverse complement strand
TATCTTGAAATTAAGGTTTTTTATCAATCTTTTTCTATTTCTACATAAGAAAACAAAAATGACAACTTCTCTCTCCAGATAGCTGAGCATACCATCATCAACATCCATGCAGTTTCAAGATCTAGTAGTAAATATAAATAATTTTGTTAATTTTGTTAACATGCACACAAACTATGCTCTTCATGCTTTACCATCATCAACAGCTTGAACATACGTTCGTAGGTCTTCTGCAACTTCTGCAAAAATGACATTAAAATTATAATAATCATATAAATAAATATAAATTTTTGTTAATATTCACACATACCTGACTTTTCCTGTGTCATCATCATCATTAATAGCTTGAAATGCAGTGTCTATATTTTCTGCAGTTTCTGCAAAAAATAACACAAAAATATATAATATTGACAATAGCCAATAATATATACCATATGGAATGCTGAATGTTACATCCACAAAAAGCATAAAAAATGAAAGAAACAGAATAGCCTTCATTTTATTGCTGGAGTCCCAGTAGCTTTGTTACAGCAAAACTGCTGGAGACGAGAGGAAAAAGAGCTCTTTATAATGCAGCACATTCTCAGACATGATATATATGACATCATAGCACATATATGTTTTCTAAATTTAATTACATAAACGTTATTATTGAGTTAATCAATACTGATTAGAATTTAGCTGGAAAATTAAGTTGACTTTCATATGTAAAATTAAACAAACTGAAGCATTATCAAATCAAATTTGGGACTAAGAAATATCCCTTATAAATAAATTAATAATATATAACCATATTATCAGTATAATAGAGCTTACATAAAATCAGTCAATAACCTCCATATACCTGCTATAGATTGCCATAACTGTCTAATAGCAATTTTTCTTCTAAACTGTAGCTATAATTGTAATGCAATTATTATTATTATTGTAATTATCATTCTTTCAATGTATTTTGTAGGCATGAATGCAACATATACAGACAGCTAATTAAATACTCAATTTAATTAGCTGTCTGAATGATAAAATAATTATATATATATGACAATGTGAAAGGGAGTGTGTCAAGTTTTCCCTTGTAGTTTTTAAATACAAACTAAAAAACAAAAAGAAAACTCATTAATTTGTGAAGTTCTAGTTACCAATCTTATTTTGTCATTATAAAAAATGTAGATTGTGAAAAATTTTAAGAAAATAACCTCATTTTTGATACATTAGTAATATATATCCATTTTTCATTTATGCATCGCATATGAAGAAATTCTAGGAATTGATTATAATAAAATACATAATTACTACTTACTATGGAATTGGTCATATATGTTGTTACAGCAAATGATCATGATTTTTCATAGAAAACCACATAGTACAACATGCATGGAGAAAGTCCTAATACACATTTGTTTCTGGACTGTAAAATACAAAAATACAAAAATACAAAATGCTTTTTGCTTTGATCTAAATTGTTTTGAATCAAATGTTATGTGTTTGTTTTATTTTACCAAATATCTTATTGCCAGTTTGGTATTCAGCTCCATATAGGTAAGACTGCAAGAGGACTAGTAGTACTTAAATACTGAGGATCCTTCGGCAGGCAAATAAAGTTGGCTCCATTTCCCTTGATTATAAAAACCACCACCAACATAACCACTATAAATAAGCTCAGCTCTCCTTTTCGACAAGACATCTTGCCCCATCTTGTATAAGTACACACCACCATAACCATCAGGAGTGATTGTGAGTATAATATCTTTTCCAGGTGGGAGCTTGATGTGAATACTTTGCTCTTTAGCAGTTTCTTCTTTGTTTTCTATCTTTTCCAGCTTGCTAGCATATCTCCATCACCATCCACGTCATTTTCAGAATCTATTACATACAAAACCAGGACATTTTTTTTATAATATTCAACACATACCTGATATCCTGTTTCACTATTATCATCAACTTGGAATGGCAGTGTCAATAGTTTCTGCAGTTTCTGCAAAATAACCAAAAAGTAGTATAATTATGACAATAACAATAATATATACCAGATGGAATGCTGAAGTTATTATCCACAAAATTATAAAAATGAAAGAAACAGGATAGTGTTCATTTTATTGCTGGAGATCAGTAGCTTTGTTATCAGTAAAACTGCTGGAGATGATAGAAAAGAGCTTCTTTTTATAAAGCAACCTACTCTCAGTGATGACTTACATTCTGACATCATCATAGCACAATATATGTTTTTTCTCAAAGTTTGAAATTTATAGTATATACATATAAAACTTTGCAGACTATTATATGTACTATGCATGTGCCAACTGTAGCTATATCAATACATTTAATAGATATGCGGGAATTGAATGGTAAAGGTATATGTACAACACAAACCAATACAGTAGTACAAGTAAATATAGTAATACTGATAACATTATAGTATTAGTAGTAGGAATTATCTCATGTAGTCAATTTTAAGTAGTTGATCTTAGTTAAACTAAAGCATCCTATGTAGACTATTATCTGTAAACATGATGCGTGACAGATTAATAATGGCCGTGGAAGTGGGTGGGCTGGGTAGGCTCGAGCCTCACCTTTCAAGCATTAAGTTAAAGTTTGACAATTATTATATGGATGACACACCTCCTTTTGTAAGCACATCAGTGACCAAAAAAGGGCACATCATTACTGTGGGCCAACACAAAGCACCCTCAACCTAACCAACCGAAGTCAATTAATTTCCCAAGGAATCATTTGGGAAAGAAAATTAAAAACAGGTATTTCAAAACAAAAGGTTTGAACATTTTTTTGTGTGGTTGGACTATGATGGAAGCCAAAGATGTCATTTATTTGTATTACTTATAGACTGACTGAACATTGCTTTTTTCAGGTCTTCTATCTGTATCTCAATGTTACTATATAGCGAGGTTGTCACTCTACTAAAAATAATTATGGTAATGCCAGCAACAAATGCTTTGTCTGAATCAACTTTATGCAAAATAAAGACTCACTTACATTAATGATATCTCCAAGAAAGATTAAATCACTTTATGCTACTTAATGTGTACCAAAGAGGAAACAGACGGATATTGACTTGATAAACATAGCACAATCTTTCATTTGTACAGAAAGAAGACAAACTGTTTTTGGAGACATAATTAATAAAATGCACTAAAGTGCTTAACTCGCGCAGCTTATCCAGACACCTCCTCAAGTGATGTAAATCTCACGTGATGTGCAAGATGATTATTGCTGACTCAGCATTTCTCTTCAATGAAAGGGACAAAAGCTTTGCCTTTTAGGCATCTACTACTGGGTACATTGCACTCTAATTGACAAAAGGTCTAATACTTTCCAACTTTTTAGTAAAAGTTAGTGATTCTCCAATGACACTATGGGGCTAGTATTTTTACTTCGCGCTCAATGTTATTGACAAAGATAACTGCCAAAAGTTAGTAAAACTGTCATAACTTTCCAAAGAAGTATTTTGGCAAAATTTCTCACTTTTAAAAGTTAGAAAATTGTCCATAAGCTTATGCAGGAGTTTTTATGAATTTTCGAGTCTTCACTGAAAGCTGTGTCAAAGGTTTTTAGACTTTTAAAGCTTTTTTTGTTCATTTGATGCTCCTTTTTGGCAGTATTTTTTAGAGTACAGAAGTTTTGCTACCATCCACTATAGTTAGGTGGATACCAGTGTCTTGTTTGCCGAGTTTAAGCAGTTCAAAGCCATTTGCCACAGGAACAGACACACAGGCACACACACTGACAGACTACAGTAACCCTCGCTATGTGCCCACGCACAGCGAGGTTAATTATTAACCACACCCTCATGAAATTAATTAGGCCAAAACAGTTTCACAGCATGTTTGCGCCGAACAACTTCTTATGGCCCCACCACCTGTTGTCTGCTTCCTACAGATAGATATGTACAACATGACCAATGCAGATAGTACAAGTAAATATAGTAATACTAAATACACTATATTTGTAGTAGTAGGACAGCCCAGTGGTATTAGTTTCTATGTAGTCATTTGAAGTGGTTGATATTTAGTTAACTATAGATTTTGGTGTATGTTTCAAAAATTTTCCATCTTTTATCTACAGTTTTCTCATGAGATTATTATTATGATAGGTAACTGCTCAATGTTGTGTCACTGAGGGTCCTTCATTGATATTGTTATTTTAGTAGCAATTATTAATGATTGTATCAAACTCACAATGGATTAAATGTCCTTAGTAATGAGTTACCTTGAATTCAAGCATGGTATCCTAATATAGAAAAGTGTATCATACAAATACACAATTGATTTATATAGAGTTTTCATTGTTTTACTACAGGTACACAACCATATGACCACACCCACTGATTGGTTAGTTATCCTATCAATGAAGTCTCCTTTTGTACTGACTACAGTAGAGCCCAATGAAGTATATGCTGTACCATTTAAATGTCCTCTTTACTGCTGTACTGTGTGTGTGTCTAAGAGATATTGAGTATGTTGATTCAATTATGTATTACAAGTATAATATACATGTACAATGTGTTTGTACATGTTATGTATTTGTATACATTTCGTCTAATCCCATTTTCGTCTAACAAAATGTACAATTGTCCCATTTCATCTAAAAAACTAAATTGATTTAAATAACAGTATTACAAAGATACCCAATGGTTATATGCCCTAAGAAGTTCTTGTAGCGTATAATCTCCTGCTTCATACTTTCCCTTAATAGTTTTCAGTCTGTTATAATAGTTCCTGTTCTTTCTTCTGACTTCTGTTTTTCAGCAGCGTGTTCAGACTTGAAAAAGGTGACTGAGGTGGATCATTGCAGGAGACTAGCTGATCATGAACAGCTCATCTGCTGTTCTTTGATTGAGTGTGTACATATAAACCCTGTTGTATAAGTGATCTAGCTCCTCTTGTTGTTGTAACAACTCCCATTGATTTGATATGTTGTATGTACGAAATGGCTCCTCTTACGTAGTCTACCTTTCAAGACATCAAACCCTTTACCCTATAGTTCTTTGGAATTAGAATTCCATCCATCACCTTTACTGGGCTTATGTTACCTTTTACACTATTAGACACTATTAGACAAAATGGGACAAAAACCAGCCATTTTGTTAGACAAAATGGGATTAGATGAAATGGCAAGACACTTTGTATACTGGTGTCATTTTGGGATTAGACATTCAGGGATATTTTCTATACATCATACATGTACATTACTGGTATATAATGGATACTTTTGTAATAGTACATGTACATCTCTCTCTGTCTCTGTCTCCCTCTGTCTCTCTCTCTGTCTATCTCTTTATCTCTCTGTCTCTCTCTCTGTCTCTCTCTCTCTCTCTCTCTCTCTCAGGTTGGTGATCCTAAGATTATTTTTTTTTAGTAGGGTAAAAAAAACAAGCGTAGATGATTTACTAGAACATAACAATGTGAGTACTAACATAATATTATGTTAATCAGAATTTATTTCTTAATGGATACAATTACTACACACACTATAACATTATAGTAATGGAGAATTCTGTCATATTGCAATATATAGCTTTAAGATTTATAGTTGTCAGTATTTCCTAGACTTTGGGAGAGTGGGTCAAATTAAATTAATTTATATTGAGTGTCAATTAGTAAAAAACTTATAGTATGTACCACAACAGGTGTACATTGCAGCTGTTGCTTAGTCTGTCATATAAGACTGAGATTGCGGTGATTTTCATATGGATGTTATCTTTTAGGGCTACTAGTTCAATATAGTAAATTTGGTAGCACATCAAAGGCTTATTTTTACAAACCACAATCACCCATTATATAACAGCTAGTTATAATATTAAGAATAATTACTATTTAAGGAAGTCATTCTTGATCAATATGATTAAAATTTACCTGGAAAATTAAGTGATTTTCATTGTATATATTAAACAGAACTAAAATCAAATTTGGGACTTAAGAATATCGGGTTCCTTCTTGGTGTAACTTCTATGATGATGTAACTTGTACTATGATGATGACATCACTATGTGTCATAAGGTTGGTTTAGGGTGTAGGTGATAGATTTAGATGACAGGTAGTGATGTCTCATATATGATGACATCACTACTGTCATTTAATGATGATGTCATCAGAGTGAAGTTACACCAAAAACCACCCGAAATATCCCTTAAAACAAAATATATAATATCTAACCATACTATCAGTATAATAGAGCTAACAAACATAAAATCTTGTCAATAATTTCCATATACCTGCTATAAATTACTGTCCTAATAGTAAATTACCTTCTAATCTGTATCCAACTATAATTGTAATGCACACATTCTTTTCAATGTATTTGTAGACATGAATATAAACTAAATGCGTCAATTAAAGAGGTTGTCTAAACTGATAAAAGTAATTCTATATAATTATATATATATAACCATGTCAAAGGGAATGTGTCATGTTTTTCTTGTAGCTTTTCACTCACCCATGCATAACTACAAATTGGTCAGTAAAAGACTGACATTTTACATTGACGTAAAGTCCACTACAAACACTGTACAATTACAATTACCAAGAAATAGCTTAGTAGTAAAATACATATGATTTCTTGGAAAGGACATGATATATATATATAAAATACCACAATTGACTTATTACTTACTATTTCATACATACCAAACAAATGTCCTTTAAAAGAATTGCTGGTCAGTAACTTTGTGATTTGTGTATATACAATATTGATTCTCATGTATTCATTCTTTTTGAAGTCTTGAGTTACATGAACTGAGCAAGTAGGGCTCTCTATAATCAATTCCATAGCAAAATCTTTTAAGCACTGACCCAAAATTCATGAAAATTCCAACATCCTAAATAAGATATTGAAAATCAAGTAGTTCACATTATATATTGCACAATACTAAGAAAAGCGACTACTTGATCACTAAAAATGCATATCCCAGTATAACATTATTTCACAGTTGATAGTGTCATCTTACCCACTCTACTGACAAACACCATTTGCTTTTAATTAGCAGGTAGATAGTAATATTAATCGTTACATTACTGGATGAACCAGTTCCATAACAGCTGTAATGCTCTGGAAATATATCTAGTGAGTGTGAGGAAATACATCTAATATATCTCCTAATACAGTATGCTTTGCATATATATGTATTTCCATTGCATTTTGTATTGAAATTACTTTCAAAATTGATTTTTAACTATCAAAAATTGAAAAAACAATAAAAAGGAATTCTCCTACACTACTAACAAAACAAAAAGAATGGAAGTCTAAAAAAGTAAAAATTGAAAAATCAAAAAAGGAAAAAGGAACTGTCCAAAAATTGGGTTTTGAGTTCAGAGGTTGGATCATTTAGTGCATACTGTTCAAGTAACAACTCTATTAGCAATGTAGGACCACAAGGAAGGCCATGGTTACAAGATACCTGTGTGAAATAGAACAGAGCACCATTTGTATTTTTTGCACTTCCAGGTATAATATCGGATAATAACAAACACATTCATAGAGCGCATTCCTATTATTTTTATAATATTCTGTCATCAAGTATCCATAGTACTCTCGAGTCCATGACTTAGGGCAAGATATTTTAGCTGGTATCACAAGTTTACTGGATTTGTTAGGAAACATAGCAAACTGCTGCAGGGAACGTTGTGGTAATCATGTGTAGTTTTACCAAATATCTTATTGTTAGTTTGGTATTCAGCTCCGTATAAGTATGACTGATAACTGGGAGCAGTAGTACCTAAATACTGAGGATCCTTCGGCAGGCAAAATAAAGTTGGCTCCATTTCCCTTATGATTATAAAAACCACCACCAGCATAAACACTATAATAAGCTCAGCTCCTTTTCGACAAGACATCTTGCCCCATCTTGTATAAGTAACACCACCATAACCATCAGGAGTGATTGTGAGTATAATATCTTTTCCAGGTGTGAGCTTGATATGAACAGTTGTTCTTTTAGCATTTTCTTCTTTGTTTTCTATCTTTTCCAGATTGCTAGGCATATCTCCATCAACAATCCATTTCATTTTCAGAATCTATTACATACAAACCAGGAGTATTTTTTTTACTAATATTTCACACATACCTGATATATCCCTGTTTCACTATCATCATCAACTTGGATGCAGTGTCAATAGTTTCTTCTGCAGTTTCTGCAAAAATAACAAAAGTAATAATTATAACAATAACAATAATATATACCAGATGGAATGCTGAAGGTTACAACCCACAAAAGTATAAAAAATGAAAGAAACAGGATCCCTTCATTTTATTTCTGGAGATCAGTACTTTGTTATCAGTAAACTGCTGGAGATGAGAAAAAGAGAGCTCTTTTTATAAAGCAAAACCTACTCTCAGATGACTACATTAGTGACCATCATCATAGCACAGATATGTTTTCTCAAGTTTTGGAAATTTATAGTATATAATATACACTTTGCAGACTATTATATGTAGCTATGCATGTGTAATAACTTGAAACAAACCTGTAGCTATATATCAATACATTAATAGATATGAATATGATTGAATGGTGAAAGGATATTGTACAACACAACCAATACAGATAGTACAATATCAAATATAAGTAATACTGAATACACTATAGTATTGTCTGTAGTAGGATGACAGCCCTAGTGGTATTCGTTCTATGTAGTCATTTTAACTAGTTGATATTTAGTTAACCTAAAGCATAATATGTAGACTATTATATGTAAGAACCTATGCATGTGCAACTGTAACATATTAATAAATGGCCGCTAGGAAGTGGGTGGGCTGGTAGGCCTAGATCCTCACTACTTTTTCAGACTGACATACTGAAAGTCATTGACGGGGTAAACTAATTATTATTGGAAGAACACCCTCCTTTTGTAAGCAGCGTGACAGCACATGATGTCTGAGTATGGATTCTCGCCAGCTGTTACACAGACACCCCTCATGTGCCAACCTGAAACCACCCGCGTCAATTAATTTCCCAAGGAGATCATTTTGGAAAAGAAAAATTAAACAGGTTATTTCAAAACAAAGGTTTGACATTTTTTGTTATGATTGGACTATGTATGAAGCCAAAGATGTCATTTGTTGTCATAACTTATAGCTGACTGAACATTGCTTTTTTTTTTTCAAAGGTCTCTACCTGTATCTCAAATGTTCTGATATAGCGAGGTTGTCACTCTAACTAAAAATAATGATGGTAATGCACACAAGAGGCTTTGTTCGAAAGATCCTTTTCAACTTTACCCAGAATGAAAGACTGTACTTACGATTAACGATGTCTCAAGAAAGATTAAATCCACTGTATGCTACTTAATGTCTACAAAGAGGAAACATACGATATTGACTTGGCACAATCTTCATTTGTACAGAAAGAGCTGTTTTGGACACATAATTTAATTATTACCCACACCCTCATGAATTTAAATTAGCCAAAAAACAATTTTTGCGTACGTTTTGCGCCATACAACTTCTCATGGTCCCACCACCTTTTGTCTTCTTCCTACGGCCTTGTACAATAGATATGAAGATGATTTGAATGGTGAAAGGTATTATTGTACAACACAAGCCAATGCAGATAGAACAAGTAAATATAGTAATACTGAATACACTATAGTATTGTCTGTATAGATAGTACAGCCCAGTGTATTAGTTCTATGTAAAGTAGTTGATATTTAGTTACTAAAGCATTTTGGTGCGTGTTTCAAAAATTTTCCATCTTTTAACTACATTTTGGGTGGTAAAAGATGATAGCATTATTATGATAATAACTGCTCATTTGTTTGTCACTAAGAGTCCTTCATTGATTAGTTTATTTTAGTATCAATTATTATGATGTAATATCAAACTCACAATGGATTACCTGTCCTATAGTAATGAGTTACCCTCATTTATGCATTGTTATCAACTAATACATATAAAAGTTTATAATAAACAAATACACAATTAATTTATATAGGTTTTTCATGGTTTGACTACAGGTACACACCCATATAAACTACACCCATTATTGGTTAGTTATCCTATCATAAAGTCTCCTTTGTACTGACTACATAAAACCCAATGAAAGTAATTGCTGTATCATTAAATGTCCTCTTTTACTGCCTGTACTAGTTGTGTGGTCCAAGAAATTTGAGTATGTTGATTCAACTAATGTACTTACATGTATTATGTACTGTACATGTTAGGAATGTGTGTAGCATGTTTTAGATATTTGTATACTGGGGTCTATTTTGGGATTAACATCTGGGACATTTCCATGCGTAATACATGTAAATTACTGGTAATATAATGGCTACTGTGTAAAATACGAGTACTATGTCCATCTCTCTGTCTCTCTCTCTGTCCGGCTCTCTTTGTCTCTCTCACTCTGTCTACCTAATATTATATTAATCAGAATTTATTTCTTAAACACCTACAAATAACTACACACACCTATACCATTATAGTATTGGAAATTTATTCATATTGCATTAAGAAATATCCCTTAAAAATATAATATAAACCCATAATATCAGTATAAGTAAGCTTACAAACATAAAACTCTTGTCTAAAATTTATATACCTGCTGCTAAAAATTACTGTCTAATAGTTAATCCAACTATAATTTTAATGCCACATTCTTTTCAATGTAATTGTAAGCATGAATACAAACTAAAATGTCACTTAAAGAGTTGCTAAACTGATAAAAGTAATTGTATAAATTATATATATATATCCTGTCAAAGGGAATGTGTCATGTTTCTTGTATTTTTCCACTTCACCCATGCAATAACTACAAATTGATCATTAAAAATGACTGACATTTTACCTTGAATAAATTTAGGTTTCTAAACTTTATAAAGTAATTCTATATAATTATCTATATACCATGTCAAAGGGAATGTGTAATGTTTCTTTGTAGTTTTCCACTTACCCCATGCATAACTACAAATTGGTCAAAAAAGGACTGACATTTTAACATTGACATAAATCCCACTACAAACACTGTATCAATTACAAATTACCAAGAAATATCTTAGTAAATAAATACATATGATTTCTTGGAAAGGACATGAATTACTAATATATAATAGAACAATTGACTATTAAATACCTATTTCGTACATACCAAAACAAATGTCCTTTAAAAGATTGCTGGTCAGTAACTTTGGATTTGTGTATATACAATATTGATTCTCAATGTATTTCATTTCTTTGAAGTCATAAGTTACATGAACTGAGCAAGTAGGGCTCTCTATAATCAATTCCATAGCAAAAGCTTTTAAGCACTGACCCAAAATTCATGAAAATTCCAACATCCTAAATAAGATATTGAAAATCAAGTAGTTCACATTATATATTGCACAATACTAAGAAAGCGCTACTTGATCACTAAAAATGCATATCCCAGTATAACATTATTCACAGTTGATAGTGTCATCTTACCACTCTACTGACAAACACCATTTGCATTTTAATTAGCAGGTAGATAGTAATATTAATCTTACATTACTGGATGAACCAGTTCCATAAGCTGTAATGCTCTGGAAATAATATCTAGTGAGTGTGAGGAAATACATCTAATATATCTCCTAATATACAGTATGCTTTGCATATATTATGTATTTCCATTGCATTTACTTTATTGAAATTACTTTCAAATGAAAATTTGATTTTACTATCAAAAAATTGAAAAAAACAATAAAAAGGAATTCTCCTACACTACTAACAAAACAAAAAGAATGGAAGTCTAAAAAGTAAAAAATTGAAAAATCAAAAAGGAAAGGAACTGTCCAAAATTGGGTTTTGAGTTCAGAGGTTGGATCATTTAGTGCATACTGTGCAAGTAACAGCTCTATTAGCAATGTAGGACCACAAGGAAGGCCATGGTTACAAGATACCTGTGTGAAATAGAACAGAGCACCATTTGTATTTTTTGCACTTCCAGGTATATATCGAGGATAATAATCAACCACATTCATAGAGTGCATTCCTATTTTTTTTATAATATTCTGTCATCAAGTATCCATAGTACTCTCGAGTCCATGACTTAGGGCAAGATTATTTTAGCTGGTATCACAAGTTTACTGGATTTGTTAGGAACGTAGCAAACTGCGCAGGGAACGTTGTAATCATGTGTAGTTTTTACCAAATATCTTATTGTTAGTTTGGTATTCAGCTCCGTATAAGTATGACTGATAACTGGGAGCAGTAGTACCTAAATACTGAGGATCCTCGGCAGGCAAATAAAGTTGGCTCCATTTCCCTTATGATTTAAAAACCACCACCAGCATAACCACTATAAATAAGCTCAGCTCCTTTTCGACAAGACATCTTGCCCCATCTTGTATAAGTAACACCACCATAACCATCAGGAGTGATTGTGAGTATAATATCTTTTCCAGGTGTGAGCTTGATGTGAACAGTTTGTTCTTTAGCATTTTCTTCTTTGTTTTCTATCTTTTCCAGATTGCTAGGCATTCTTCCATCACATCCATTTCATTTTCAGAATCTATTACATACAAAACCAGGATGTAATTTTTTTTTTTACTAATATTTCACACATACCTGATATCCCTGTTTCACTATCATCATCAACTTGGAATGCAGTGTCAATAGTTTCTGCAGTTTCTGCAAAAATAACAAAAAAAGTAGATAATATGACAATAACAATAATATATACCAGATGGAATGCTGAAGGTTACATCCACAAAAAGTATAAAAAATGAAAGAAAACAGGATAGTCTTCATTTTATTGCTGAGAGATCAGTAGCTTTTGTTAACAGTAAAACTGCTGGAGATGAGAGGAAAAGAGCTCTTTTTATAAAGCAACCTACTCTCATGATGACTACATTATGACATCATCATAGCACAGATATGTTTTCTCAAAGTTTGGAAATTTATAATATACAATATAAACTTTGCAGACTATTATATGTAACTTGTGTAATAGAAACAACTGTAGCTATATCAATACATTAATATATATGAAGATGATTGAATGGTGAAAGGATATTGTACAACACAACCAATACAGATAGTACAAGTAAATATAGTAATATGAATACACTATAGTATTGTCTGTAGTAGTAGGACAGCCCAGTGGTATTAGTTCTATGTAGTCATTTTAAGTAGTTGATATTTAAAAGCATTTTGGTGTGTGTTTCAAAAATTTTCCATCTTTTATCTACAGTTTGGTGGTAAAAGATGAGACCATAGGTAAAACCGTACTTTGTGTTAAAATTATAGTAGGCGAAACCCATACTAACTCCATTATGTATATGTACGTCCATGTTAGGAATATCTGTACATGTCTCTGTCTCTGTCTCTTTCTGTCTCTGTCTGTCTCTTTCTGTCTCTGTCGGTCTTCTGTCTCTGTTTTCTCTCTGTCTCTCTCTGTCTCTGTCTCCTGTCTCTCTCTCTCTCTCTCTCATCCTCTCTCTCTCTCTCTCTCACTTAATGTGAGGGTAGTTGGCCCAGATTTACTTGGCAAGCACTCAAGCCAAATAAGATACTATAGACACTGAATGTACCTTACCAGGAGGGAATGCCTTCCAATTTAGAGTATGTACAATATATAGTTTATTCCATACTAATGCATGTATTTATTACATAGGTTACATTGAGCAGGAGTCTTACAAGAGTCAAAAAGGTTTACCAGAAGGTGGCTTCCCTCATCACATATTCAATGTCTATGCACCATCTTTCTACAAAACCTACTACCAGAAGACTTATATGTGGAGGCACATGTAAGTAGTAAATTAAGTTACATGCACAATATACTATTTACTCTACACAATGTACAGTCCTAATTGCTTGCAGTATTACATTATCTCTTTCATATAATATAGTAATAGTACTTATATATTATATAATGGTGTGATGTCTTTGAGCCTTATGATCACAACCAAGCATTTTTATCAGTCAGATTCCTTACATTGATTGTGGATAGTTCATTGAGCTAGACCCTCTCCTTTGCTTCTCACACATCAGAGGATGGTCTATTTTGATATATCCAACTGACAAACAGTAAATATCTTGGAAAAACCTTCACTACAGGTGTAATATGTCAGGTGGTCCTAAGATTATTTTTACTAGGATAAAAAGACAATCGTAGACTAATTGACTAGAGCATAACAATGTGAGTACAATGTAATTATAATAATCAGACTCTATAAAAATAAAATCTATTATTGATAGTGAATATTTAGAAGACCATACAGCAATTATTTTGTGTCCTTTTTTTTCTAGGATGGTGAGTCTCTCCATTTACCCTTAACCAGGAGAAACACAGGAACTTCATCTCCTTACTTATAAAACCACCTCCATTGATATTTACTGTGAGTTACTTCACATTATTGAAAAGAAATTTATTCTAATACTGTGTTAAATGAATACATATAACATATTGGAATGCCACACCTCAATACCTAAACAAACATATTGCTTGCTTGAATGCATTAATGGATCATGTGTTACATTTGCATGTCCTTTACTTTACATATCTAGATTGGGTTACATATAGAGCCAAGTCTACCATATTAATAATGAGCCTGACATGTGTATTCATGTCAGGTCGTCCTAAGATAATTTTTATTAGGATAAAACATACAAACATAGACATAACATGTGAGTACTATATAATGATATTAATTAGAGTCTGTGTTCTTAATGGCTACAATTACTACACACACACTATAATATTATAGTAATGGAGAATACTGTCATAATACAATATATAACTTTTGAGATGTATAGTTTTGCCAGTATTTCCTAGAAAACTTAGGGTGGTCACCTCGAGATTACATAGATGGTTTCAGTGGTCAAATTAATTTAATTTATATTTATATGTTAATTACTAAACTTATAGTATCTAACCACAACAGGTCTACATTTGCAGCTGTTTAGTATGTCAGACAGGAAGGAGATAGCCACTGACAATGACTTATGTGGATGCTCTCTTTTAAGGCTACTATTTCAATTGTAGTACTTTTGGTAGCAGGTCAAAGTTTTTTGTTTACAACTATTACCATAACAACAGCTAGTTATAATATTAGTATTAATTACTATTTAAGGAAGCCATTTTTGATTATAAACTATTACAGTTTTATTAATAATTTAACACACTACTACCACTATTTTAAAGTTTTACTATTACTAACACATCATTTATGTTAGTAACATTTGTATACAGCATGTGTTTTTTAATATCATTTGATTCTTGGGAAATGTTGAAATCAGTCATCATTTGGTAACATGAGTTTTTGACACATTTTTATGAAATATTCAATGTTTTTTGTTAATACATTTAAATGGCCATCATTACATAGGAAGTGCTATTATTTTTCTGATGTACTATCACGAATATTGTCAATGTTTTAATATCTATTAGCTGAAATTCAGAATAGAACATTAGACATAATCCCAGACGTTTCACATTACATTTGTATAGACTGTCTCAACACTTTCTTTACAGTCTATACATGTATAAGCTGATGAGTTCACTATTTACTTTATGACAAGCAAGCACAGTCTTTTTGTTAAGGAAAAGACACTGTCATATTCACTGGCTATTTCCCATTGATACTAAATATGTGATGTGGTTTTGAAGCTTTAATCATGTTAACTCTCTTCCTCAGACACTGCTACTAGTAAGAAGAAAGTGTGACGATTCATAATTTAATATTCAACATGATTTACATCAGTATCTGTATCATATACGTTAGTATATATTATACATGTACATGTACAATACCCATATATTATACATGTGCATGTACCATACCCATATATTATACATGTACATGTACAATACCCATGATATATTATACATGTGCATGTACAATACCCCTATATTTATACATGTGCATGTACCATATCCCTATATTATACATGTGCATGTACATATCCCTATATTATACATGTACATGAACCATACCCATATATTAATACATGTACATGTACAATACCCATATATTGTACATGTACATTTCATTATTTGTACATCAAATTGGTTTTTCAATAGAACTCTGAATGATGATTGTGACATAAATGTTTCTGAGATTATCTAGATAATGAGATACTAGTAATAACAGACAAACATGGACTAGACCATGACAATCTGAATACAACATAATTGTATTAATCAGAGTCTTATAATATTATATAATGGAGAATTCTGTCATGTTACAATATATGACTTTGACATGTATAGATGCCACTATTTCTTAAAGCCTGGTGGTTTCCTAGAGATTACATCCATGATTTCAGTGGTCAAATTAACTTAATTAATATTGAAATATCAACTTATAGTATGTATCCACAACAGGTCTACATTTGCAGCTGTTTAGTATGCCAGACAGGAAGGAGATAGCCACTGACACTGACTTATGTGGATGCTCTCTTTTAAGGCTACTAATTCAATTGTAGTACTTTTTTGGTAGCAGGTCAAAGTTTTAGTTTACAACTATTACCATAACAACAGCTACTTAAATATTAGTATTAATTACTATTTAAAGAAGCCATTTTTTGATTATAAACTATTAACAGTTTTTTGTTAATAATTAAACACTACTACCACTATTTTAAAGTTTTACTATTACTTAATACATCATTTATGTTAGTAACGTTTGTCTATAACATGTGTTTTTATATCATTTGATTCTTGGGAATGTTGAAATCAGTCATCATTTGGTAAGATGAGATTTTGACACATTTTTCTGAAATATTCAGTTTTTTGGTAATACATTTAAATTTTCCATCATTACATAGGAAGTGCTATTATTTTTCTGATGTACTATATATTGTCAATGGTTCAATGTCTGTTAACTGAAATTCAGAATAAGAACATTAGACAAATTTCAGACGTTTCACATCTAAATTTGTATAGACTATCTCAACATTTTTTTGTATAGATTCCACTACTTCCTAGAAGCCTGGTGGATTCCTAGGGATTACATACATGGTTTCAGTGGTCTAATTAACTTAATTAATGCTGAAGTGTCAAGCAACCACAACAGGTCTACATTGTAGCTGTTACTTAGTCTATCATATAAGAGATACTTTCAATGTGGATGTTATCTTTTAAGGCTACTAATTTGATAATAGTACATTTTGATAGCACATTATAGACTTTTTTACCACCACAATCACCCATTATGATAATTACAGCTAGTTATAATATTAGTAATTACACTAATAGGAAGGAGGCATGCCCTTTTCTCAATCACAACATGTCCAGCAGTACTGAAAACTCGCTCACAAGGGACAGAAGTAGCTGGAATGGAAAGATACCTTGCAGCAAGTTGTGATAGAAGTGCAATGCACATGCCTACATGTGTTTACTATTGCAATAGTTAATAAAACACTATCATATCATGATAGCTAAAAAACTATCGCGATATATTTACTATCTATACTATTGCCCAGGCCTAATATATATATATATATATTATAATTTATGTTATCTTTAGTATACCTACCCTTAAGGCTTCATTACTGTTAATTTGACCCCCCCCCCCCTCTGCTCTCTCTCTCATAGGATGCTTCTTAAATAATTATATCATAACTTCGGCATGGCTAGCTCTTGTGTTGATGCCTGGCTGTAATATTGACCTGCAGCCTATCCAGTGGTACCAGCAAGTTAGCAGTTGAGTAGGAATACAGTTGAGTATTCAATTAATAGGGGACCAATATAATGTCTTTCAAACAGATATAAATGTCACATTTGAATTGAAATATTTTTTTATATAATTTATTCCAAATTAAAACAAAAATGAATATTACTTTAAAATATTATTTCAACACTATTATCAGTGAAAAGGACAAGTAATAATACTGTCTATTAGACTTGATCATGAAATATCCTAAATATTCAAAGCCCCTTGGATACATTCATCAAACATATGCATATATACTGTGGAATTGACATACCACACACTATATACTAACCCCTATGGAACCATGGCAACTTACAATTTGATATTGGAAATCAATTATTACATGCAAAAAAACAAAATTAAGCCATGAATTTTGTAGTAAAGCTAAGTATTGCATTTAAGAAATGGTCTTGCTAGGTATTTTTTTGGAACAACTCACTTATAATATCATTTTTTAGCTTTTTATATTATAGCCCTGACTATGTTTTAGTAGTTAGGGGCCATTTTTTTCATTGTTAAAGAAACATGTTTAAAAAATCACAAATTTATATGTGAATGTACACATATGATAATTGAATTGTGCAATCATCCCTAGGCCTAAACATTCCTAAGCCTAACCTAATTGTTACAGCAGGTATACACTCAAATGAATTACATTTATGGAACAAATGGGTTTATAAATATTTTGGTTTTACAATGTTATATATTAATAACACAATCATGGGATTAATTATCATCACATATACAATTGTAGAACTACTAAAAAAAGCAACATATTATTTAAATTGGTTTTACAATGTTAATACATTAATAATACAATCATGGATATAACTACATTGTTGATACAATGTTAATACATTAATAATAAAGTCATTGGATATAATTACATTGATGATACAATGTTAATACATTAATATTAAGTCATTGGATATAATTATATTGATGATACAATGTTAATACATTAATATTACAGTCATTGGATATAATTACATGTATGATACAATGTTAATACATTAATAATAAAGTCATTGGATATAATTTATTTGATGATACAATGTTATACATTAATTTACAATTATTGGATTTTTTTAATGTTGATTTTAATGTAAATATTACAAATTCATAAGATTATTGTCAGATATTTTTATCACTTCTATTGTATAATTGTAAAATTTCATCCAAAAAAAACATCAATATTACATCCCTTGGTAAATATGCATACATATATAGTAATACAACTGATTAAATATATTATTTCCCAAACATCGTAAATAGACTTTTTTTCCTTGTAAAAACATTTACAATAGATAGTATAGCATACCTAGAAATAATTATATGAGTATTTAATTCACATGAAGTCTAGATTCCATTGAATCCACTCACCCATATCTACAAATTGGTCATTAAAATGACTGACATTTTTACATTGACATGAAGTCCACTACAAACACTGTACAAATTACCAAGTAATTAGTAGTAAAATACATATGATTTCTTAGAAAGGACATGGTATTATTTATATAAGAATACACAATTGATTACTACTTACTATTTGGTACATACCAAACAAAATATGTACCATTATAATCATTTCTAAGAAATCGTTGGTTTACGTGAACTGTTCAAGTGGGCTGTCCTATAATCAATTCCATAGCAAAAGCTTTTAAACACTGACCCAAAATTTATGAAAATTCCAACATCCTAAAATAAGATATTAAAGTTCTGACAATTAACTTACAACAGTTAATTAATAATGATAGCAATGATATCTATATGAAATGTTTTATTACATATGCAATGCAAAGTATCATGGGTTATATCAACCATTCCATTTTATCATGACTATTAGTATACAAATAACTTTTTTTTTAAATTTCTATTGGAGCAATCTAATTGCAACTGACATCATTTGTACATTAAAAAACAACCAAAAGTAGGAGGAGTTGTATAAATGACTACGTGTAAACTTTTGTTTACAGTTATTACTTAATAATAACTATAATTCATTCATCAAAGTCATGGCTGACATTTTTGTAAAAAATGTTGTAGCTCATAACTATTGTGTAGATTAACTATCATTCTTCATTTCTTGCTTTGCTGTAGTTGAGTTTGTGTAGATAGATTGTATGTGATATATTTGGTAACTCACTAATAGAACAATCTCTTTATACTTGTATTACTACCATTAAAGATTTGATTGTATATAAAACCACTACCAAAGTAAAAAATGATTTACAAAAATCAGTCTATAAAACTTATAGACGGGCTTAATATTAAGACCTTGATGATAACACCTACACTACCAGAAAAAAGAATCAAACATAAAAACGAAAACTTTAGAAGATATTTTGTCACTCTTTTTTCCATATTCAGTTTGAGTTCAAATTGGGGTCGCTTGGTCACATAAATCATCATACATAGACATTGAATGCTGGTGTGTAATGACTATTGTGTACCAGTATATGTACAGAGTCGATGTTCTAAACAGCTGTAGTTACTACATACACTATATATATATATATATATATATATATAATATATATATATTTATATAGTATATGTAGTAACTACAGCCATTTAGAACATTGACTCTGATTATATATAGTTAAGTTGTACTTACATTGTTATGTTCTAGACTATTAGTATATGTTTGTCTAGTAAAAATAATCTTAGGACCACCTGACATGTTACACCTGTAGCTGAAAGCTTCTTCAAGACATTTACTGCTTGTCTGTTGTGTAAATCAAAATAGACCATCTGATGTGTGACAAACAAAGAGGAGGGTCTAGTTCAATACACTAGATTCTATTCAAGATACAATTATTACATTAAGAAATCTGACTGGTACTAATGCTTGTTTTTTTTACATTTTGCTTTCACATGAAAGTTTTCTGGTAGTATGAGTTATAGAACAGATAGTGCCACCTTCAAGTAAATCTCCGCCAACTACCCTCACATCTGAGAGAGAGAGAGAGAAGTATACATATACTGGTACAAAGTAGTCATTACATATCAGCATTCAATGTCTATGTATGATGATTTATGTGACCAAGCGACCCTATATACATGTACATAATTATTTTAGTACATTAATTGAATAAACATACTCAATATTTCTTGACACACACACAGCCACAGTAGTAAAGAGGACATTAAATGGTACAGCATATACTTCATTGGGCTCTACTGTAGTTAGTAGAAAGGTAGACTTTATTGGTAGGATAACTAACAAGTCAATGAGTGTGGTTGTATAGTTGTAGTTAGAGAATGAAAACTTCATATAAGTGAATTGTGTATTTGTATATGATACATTTTTTTCTATATTAGGATACCATGCATGGATTGAGGGTAACTTAAAAAAATATTATTAAGGAAATGTACTCCATTGTAAGTTTGATGCATCATCAAAAAATTGATCTTAAAATAACAGTAACATTAATGAAGAAGAATTTCAGTGCCATAACATTGAGCATTACCTATCATAATAGTACTCTTATCTTTTACTACTAAACTGAAGTTAAAAGATGTGAAACTCTTGAAACACACAGTAGTACATCGTTAAGTGTGATTTAGTTACCAGTAACTAAATATTAACTACTTACATTGACTACATAGAACTGATATTGGTGAGCTGTCCTACTTCTATAAGTGATACTATATTGTTTTCAGTATTACTATACTTATTTGCATTATCTGGATTGGTCAAGTTTTGTACAACATCCATCCACCATTCAGTCATCTCCATATCTATTACTGTATTGATATAACTACAGTTGTTTCTATTAGACATGCAGAGTTATATATATAGTCTGCAAAATTTTAAATATATATATAATAACAATTTTCAAACTTTGAGAAAACATATATGTGCTATGATGATGTCATATGTAGTCATCATGAGAGTAGGTTGCTTTATAAAAAGAGCTCTTTTTTCTTATCTCCAGCAGTTTTACTGTTAACAAAACTACTGATCTCCAGCAATAAAATGAAGACTATGCTGTTTTCTTTCATTTTTTTTATACTTTTTTGTGGATGTGACCTTCAGCATTCCATCTGGTATATATTATTATTGCTATTGTCATAATTATCTACTTTCATGACTTTTTTGCAGAAACTGCAGAAAACTATTGATACTGCATTTCAAGCTATTGATGGTGAAAATGTTGTGTCAGGTATGTGTGAACATTAGTAAATATATAGTAAAAAAATATATCCTAATTTGTATCTAATAGATGAAAATGCCATGGATGTTGATGAAGGTATGCTTAGTAATCTGGAAAAACTAGAAAAGAATCAAGGATTGGTTAATAAGGAAGATGTTCACATCAAAATTGCACCTGGAAAAGATATTATAATCACAATCGATGGTCTAGGAAATGGTGTTACTTATACAAGATGGGGCAAGAAGACTTGTCGAAAAGGAGTTGAACTTGTTTATGAAGGTTATGCTGGTGGTGGTCTTTATACTGAAAAGGGAAACGGAGCCAACTTCATTTGCCTGCCAAAGGATCCTCAGTATTTAAGTTCTACTGTTCCTACTTGGGAGTCTAAACTATATGGAGCTGAATACGAAACAAACAATAAGATATTTGACAAACCTACACATAACTACAATGTTCCTTGTGCCGTTTGTCTTGCTCCTAAGAAATCTACTAAACTTATGATACCAGCTAAAGTATCTTGTCCTAAGTCGTGGACTCGAGAGTACTATGGATACTTGATGACGTCTTTTTTTGGCCATAACAGGAATGCCCTCTATGAATGTGTTGATCATAATCCTGATATTATACCTGGAACTGCAAAAGATACAAATGGTGCTCTGTTCTATTTCACAGTGGCAATGTGTAACTACGGCCTTCCTTGTCGTCCCTACATTCCTAAGAGAGCTGTTACTTGTGCAGTATGCACTAAATGACCTAACCTCCTGAACTCTAATCAACTCTGCCATTTTTTTTTCCCATTAATTGTAGTAGTTATATATTTCAATACAATGGAATAATGATCAAGATGAAAGCATGCACATGTGTTTGTAGGACATGTGTTTGTATTCTTGTTAGTATTCTTTTTATTTAAATACTGATTTCAATGCTGATTTCAAAACAATAGAGAAAGTAATTTCAATACAATGGAAAAATGATGCCAATGCGATTAGATATGTTCATAGGACTATAAAAATCAATACAATGGAAAAAAATTGCAAAACACTATTAGGAGAGATGTTATTAGGACAAATCAATAAATGGAAAAATGATTGCAAAACACTATTAGGAGAGATGTTATTAGGACATACGTTCCTTTTAGAAGATATTGTTTCCTTTACAAGATCTTATTTCTTCACACTTCGTCACAAGATAATATTTCCTTCACACTAACACAATTCAAAGATATTTTCTCAGCATTATAGTTGATCCAGTTAGTAGTAACATTGTCATATTACTAACTGAGCAAACTCAAAGCAAGTGGAGCTTGGCAAGTAGACTGACTGGTAAGATGCCACTAAGATAATGTTACACTGGGATGATGCTCTTTAGTGATCAAGTAGATCAAGTCACTTTGCTTAGTGTAGTACAATATAATGTGAACTACTTAACTAGCATAATAAACAACCAGGTTTATTACAGTATAATAATTATAAACTAGGCTGTCTAATAATACTCACATATTGTGTTCAGTATTGCAGTAGTTGGCTATACTAACATACACAAAGCATAGCCACTATAACCAATAAATAATTATCAACCAATATGATAGCTATGTGACACCACCTTCAAGTATTACAGTTGAGTATAGCTATGGATATTATTTATTGAATTCAATTTTGAGTAATATACTCTGGTACAGAAATTTAAGAAAGCACTTAACATTATCATGATAGGTGTGTGTGCTACTTTGTAGGTTCTTTGTTAGTTATTTTACAACAATAGAATATTTGATTAAAAATAACATGTCTACTTGCTTTGCTTTGATCTAAAATTGTTTTCAATCAAATTTATGTCTTTTTCATTTTATTTAATTGTTGTAACATAATAACTAACAAAGAACCTGACAAAGCACCACACACACATACCTATCATGATAATTTCTTTACCAGAGTATATTACTCACAATTGATTCAATACTTAATATCCATAGCTATACTCAATTGTAATACTCGAAAGTGTTGTCACATAGCTATCATATTGGTTGATAATTATTTATTGATTAATGGCTATGCTTTGTGTATTTTGATATAGCCAACTACTGCAATACTGAACACAATATATGAGTATTATTAGACAGCCTAGTTTATATCTCCTACTTATTATAGTGTGAGGAAATAAGATATCTTGTGAGAGTAAATAAATGAGGAAGTGTGAAGAAAGAAGGTATTTTGTGAGGAACATTGTCCTAATAACATAGCAACCACATAGTGAGTAGGATAATAAGTGACAAGTAGACTGTTTGTAGTTGTAAAGTAATTTGTTACTATGTGTAAGTAAACATTAACAGTTTGCTATATAGAAAAATACAACTTCATAATTAATATTTACTAGCCAACAATAACAAAGTAAATAGAACTTTGTAGCACTCAGTTAAGACAATACAATTTTCTTATAATTCATATAACATCACTAATATATATAAGACATGACAAATATGAATGATATTATGTCAGAAGAAGCAGCACTAGTCATCAAGCTGCAGTGTTTCTTGTCTCATTTCCACAGACAATATTGATGTTGAAGTAGGTTTACTTTCAATACTAGGTGATTCTGGACGCATTGAAGTAAGTTCTAAATCATTAGAACCAGGACGTGGTGGGAGTTTCTTGAATATCTTCTTGAATTTTTCGATAGGTATGTGTGAATGAGACTTTAACAGACAATCCCAGATATGATAGAGTATAATACCACAGAATATTACAAATGATATTGACATTAAAACAATATTAATACTTGAGACTTGTCGTTTGGATTTTTCAGATGTTGGTAGGTTCATATGAGGCATCAACACAAGGTTAAGAATAAAAACTCTTCGAGACAAACCAAAGGAAAATGTCGATATATTCCCTTCAAAAGGAGATACATGAAGATAATAACAACTAAAATAGATGTTAACACACCCAAGCTTACAGTAGCCTCAGTATCTAGAGACACAACCAGTGCTAAGATAACATGAATTAATAGTAAATATCCAAAAACGACACTTGTCCTTATATGGACTTCATACATATTTATATTACTGTAATGTAATCAATTAATGATATAATTTTATAACATCATTAAAAGCTCTATACATCTAATGAATATGTTACAAAAATTGAACATACAAACTATATATACCTTTAAAGGACCAGGTATGTTACATAACATTAATTTGTTTAATAACAGGGTCTACCCCATATTAAAATTGTGGTAAACTGTGTACTAATAGAACTATTAATAGATCATCCTCTGATAATGACTTCACCTATAATAGAGAGATAATAATTATAATTAATAATAAAATTATTAATAATAATAACCTATTCTAGATGAATAATGGATAAATGGATCAACGATTGTATACAAGGATTAAATAGACAAATGAATGGATGGATAGATAGACAAATACATGATTAATGGATGAATAGTTGAATAGATGGACAAATAGATGATTAATGGATGAATGAATGGATTGTAAGATATATCAACAGACAAACCTCATTAACTAACATGTTGTAATAATGACAATTGAAGATCATGAGGTAAGTGATCATTAGATAACTTGATTAAAGGGGTACTGGGTAATAGCATGATAACCAATGGATCAGTAAGGTAGTAAGTAATCTTCAGTACCATATACACAAATAGAGAATATTGAAATATAATATATAATTGAATAGAAGATAAGATGGACAAATATATAGACATACAATCTAGATAAAGAGATAACAAGATACAAGGAAACAAAGTTACATTTATGATTATTATAGTACAGAATTAAAGGACAAAAGAACAGGGCTCTCGCTGTGTTGCTGTTACTCCGAGTTTCATGCGTTATGCAATCATCAGACAGCTGTCTGATGATTGTATAACGCGTGAAACTCGGAGTAACAGCAACACAGCAAGAGCCCTGTTCTATTGTCCTTTAATTCTGTTCTAACCTGCTCTGTCTAAACAACATCGAGCACTCTTCAACAGTCTTAGATACTTCAGTATAATTATTATAGTATAAATATAGATAATGTTATGATATTGGAATATATGAACATGTCTAAGTACAATATTAGAATATATATTAGTATATATTAATCACATATACCACATATGTAAATGTACCAGTAAAATATTACAATACTATAATATATATTAAGTATATATCACTGTCTATGTGACCTCAATCAAACTTACCACATAGATATAGTGTAGTATGGTAATATATCATTATATAGTGATAGAGGGAGATAGTCAGGATCAGTGTGAGGATCTTGTAAGGAAAACATGGAAACTCCCTTCATTAAAAGTACTTAATGGATGTTTACACATTGTTCTTGATGACCACCAACATCTGTCACTATCTGAGTGTACTATTATAATCAGAAAAAAAGAAACAAAAACAAATCATTTTTCAAAATTAATTATTAGCAACTTAGAATTACCAGTAAGATGCTGTGAGACCTGAGAAATAGTCTCATTCTTAGCAGCCATTTCTTCCAGTGGGTGTATCTAAATACTTCCAGTGGTCATGAATAAGTTAATTAGTTTTTAGCTATTCAATATATAATCAAATTAAGTAGCAAACTAGTATTTTAATTAAAAACAAGCTTACCTTACTTTTTCTTTGACTTAATGCAATTTATGACTTAGCAACTTTAGTTAATTTCTGATCATATCCCAAGAGTACATCACAACCTTAACTAAATATTGTTTTAGGTCACTTTGATAATTTGACTGACTATATAACTAATTGCCGGACATTTTTATAGTCAGAAGCACCTTCTATTATAAAGGACAGCAGCACAGTTTGTTCTATTAGTTTCTCAGCAACAAGACTTTTGAGTAACCCTATCAATGTTAGCTTCAATACCATCACATCAAAATGACAATGAAATACTTAATGTGTAAATATTTTTTAAGAGGAATTCATTATTTTAAATAGAGGTTTGGTTTGTAAGAGTATATTATCTCTGCTCAACAGATAATGGCAAAAACTGAACAGCAAATTGAGAAAAAATTATACTAATTCCAATTGCTAATACCATTAATGGGATCATAATCACGTACTCAGTGTGACATCTATCTATCTATCTATCTATCTATCTATCTATCTATCTATCTATCTATCTATCTATCTATCTATCTATCTATCTATCTATCTATCTATCTATCCATCCATCCATCCATCCATCTATATATTCTTATGTGAGATGAACAAAAAGACATCAAGGCATCTTTATCACATGCAACAATTGGAATTGAGTAGCTAAGAAATGGGAACTCACAGTCACCTTGTACCTTAGCGTGTAGTATAAATAGAAGCTTTTACTTTTACTTTTTATTATTTAAGTCACTGACAAAGATAGTCGCTCTGACTATTGAAATGTTTGGCGTTAATACATTTTTTGTTTGGTGAAATAAAATGAATATTGAAAACAACTCACAGTCATTCATATCATTTCACCTTTTATGGAAAGATTAATAAATTGTCTGTTGGGATTTATTACATCATTCAATATTATAAAAATGGACAAATAGATACTGATTAATGGATACATATATAGGTGTATCAATGGATTGAGAGATAAAAATGGATTAATAGATAAATAGAATGACATATAATATATGTAATCAATGGATGATTCATGATGTAAATGGATAAATGAACACACTAGTATGACATGTCCAGATAAACACAATTTGATGATAACTTACTTCAGAGACAATTCTGCTTTGTTCAGTTCTCTGTAAATGTTCTTGTTGTTTCAATTTCTCTAGTTTTCGTTTCTAAATCTAGCTTTTTTACGATATTCCTCTATTTCTGATGAGAGGTGATTAGATATTTGATGTAAAATTTTGTTCTTTTCTTCAATAATCTAAAAGATGACATTTAAATTTTTAAGTATCTACTAGTTTTTATACATGAGAATGAAACATGAGGATTGGAAATGAGACTTCTTTTCATACAATCTTTATGATATGGTATGAGAATCAATCTATGATATGGGAATGAGACTTTATTACAAAAGTCTCATTCTCATGCTAATTATTACTGCTATATACAGTACTTGTAAAGAGTAGAGAGCAACAAATAGGGCTATGATAGTTTTTAATTTATCTTACATATGATACCTTTACTTAACACATTAACTAATACACGTGTACATGTACATGTGTACCTATTGAGGATAGCTTCATACCATTATTACCATATTACATGTACATGTGTACCTATTGAGGATAGCTTCATACCATTATTACCATATTAAATGTACATATACATGTCTACCTATTAAGGGTAGTTTCAATACCATTATTACCATGTACATGTGTACCTATTGAGGGTAGCTTTCATACCATACTATATGTTATCATATTACATGTACATGCTTGCTATTTGTGGTAACTTGACTAACCTAACTGGACTTGAATCAGCTAGTGCCAGCTTTCATAAATCTGGATTTTGAAATGTACCATTTCGTGCTCTCAATTCAGTTCTAATTTATACATTAGCCATTTATACATGTTGATGTATTACATGTAAATCTACTGCGACTGATAAATAAACTTTAATTTTAACAATTAAACACAAAAATAAAATAAAAATTTAAGAAATAAGTTGATTGAAATAACTGATAGGACAATTATAGTCAAATTATAGCCAATTTTAAGTTTCTAACATAATACCTCCTATCATTGTTTTGTTTATCGACTGATCAATCATAGATACATAACATCCATAAATATGAAGAGTTCTTTTGACACTCTCTCTTAATACTCTTGTTCTTGACACATTCTATTCTATATTTTTAGTGGAACACTAAAACGGAAAGAGTCAGTCAAAGGAGGGAGAGAGTCCAGTCAAAGGATCAAAGGTCTCCAGCCAATGAGAATTCACATGTTGAATAGGCGGGAAAATATGATGAGCACACACCTAGGAAGGAACAACAAACGCGTGACCACTACTATTTTGGCGGGAAATATTACATTGCACGCGTAAAGAGAACAGCAAGACATTGATAGATTTTTAATTAATTATTAAAAAAAATAATTAATTAACTGGTATAGCTTTTTGCTAAAAACATTAATGATAATATGACACAAACTAATATTAATAAAGTTGTTTTAGTTTAAAAAATACAATTAACAATATGATAAATGATCTATGCTAAAAACATTAATGATAATATGATACAAACTAATATATTATTAATAAATAAGTTCTTTTACTTTAAAAAAAACAATTAACAATAATGATAAATGATCTATTAGTTGTAAAAAGATTACTAAGATAGTCAGTGTCTATTGTAGTTGTAAAAAACTCAATTCTTAACTATCTCAATTTTTATGAAACAAATTCAAAGTTAAAAAGTTATAGAATGTTTAATTTGAAGATTAATAAATAATTTTAACTGAAGATTGACTTTTGACAAAGTTTAGATTAAAAAATGTTTTTGAGAACTTCAAAAACAATATCCAAAAATAAAGTATAAAGAAAAACATTGAAAATAACAAAAAAGAAAAGTAAAAATTAAAATAAGACAGTCTCCATTGTTGAAGAGTCCCCAAGAGCCTTCCAGTCAGTCCCACAAGAGCCCTCCAGTCAGTCCACAAGTCTTCCAGTCAGTCCACAAGTAGAGAACATAGAGGAAGAAAAAGAAAGTTAGCTGGAACAACTGGATTACTAAAGAATGAATGGATGGATGGATGGAGGTAGCTCACCTTTTCAACTGTGCTGCTCCTGCAAGGAAAGGAAAAGAGTAGTCAAAACTGAACTGGTGACAATGAATGGATAGAGAGTGAAGAGAGACAGAGGAAGTGAAAAAGGACTACCAACCTACACACACACACACACACACACAGCACACACACACGCACTCTAGAAGATCAGAGGTTCCCCCCGCCACCTGGCGGCCTTGGATATTAAAAAAATTTTTTTTTGGCCGCCAGGCGGCGAGGGGAATATGATTTTTAGAGATTGTATGAGTGTGTGTATGGTGTAGATAGGCTAGATAGCCCAAAATAAAATTAAAAAAAAATAAAAGAAGAGGAAAGAAGGCTTGAAGGAAGACAGGAAAGAGTCCAATGAGCAGGAGAGCGACTCATCTTTTACTTCCAGAGAACATCAGAGAAGAACAGTCAAGAACATCAAAGAAGAACAGTCAAAAACATCAGAGAAGAACAGTCAAGAGCATCAGAGAAGAACAGTCAAGAACATCAGAGAAGAACAGTCAAGAGCATCAGAGAAGAACAGTCAAGAACATCAAGCCGAGTCCTGTAGAAACGAAGGGTGAAAATAAAAATGTTTACATAAACAAAGAATTAAAAAATAAAATAAAAAAGAAAAGAAATAAATAAAGATGACATAACTAAAAGAAAAAAAATGATCCAGCGAAGTAACGAGATGATCCAACGACGAGGCGAGTCGATCCAACGAAGTAAAGAGATGATCCAACGACGAGGCGAGTCGATCCAACGAAGTAACGAGATGATCCAACGACGAGGCGAGTCGATCCAACGAAGTGACGAGATGATCCAGCGACGAGGCGAGTCGTAGAGAAGATAGAGACATGAAAAATGGAGTAACTTTTATATTATCAAGAGATCTTTGTCACGCTTCAATTTGACAATCAGTCAAGAAAACTCGTGAAAAATTTGACACCTCCACCACCATCCACGTGACCAACATTAATTGATTTTTAATTGATACAATTAACAATTAATTAAAAGTCTTTCAACAGTACTTTAACTATTCTACAACTTGTTACTAGAAAGAAATGTATTTATAATAAAATGTCTATATGTGATATAGGGTACTATATTTATATCAGTAAATTCCAAACTAGTCTGTTTAAAGGTCTTAAAGTCATTTTCTATTACAATATGTGTATATCAATATAATACTATGAATTAAAGAAACTAGTAGACAGCTATCATAGTGTATCCGACTAGTTGTATGAACTCAGATCTGCCAGTGCTGTATAGTAGCTGTGAGGGAAACCCTCTATTTGTAAATGGTATGGGAATGGTTTTGCATAGTATAGCATTCTTACAGTAAAATAATGTGTTGAGAATTTGAGGTGTGGTTTATCTGACGATAAAATAAGTGTTGAAGTCATGTGACTGGTGGTTGGCAAAATGGGATCATCAGACAATGGTAACACTTCACTATTAAGTAGTTGAAATTTTGACTATCATTGAAGGTAAGTAATGCATTGATCCCAATGGAAAAATGGTTTGGGTTTTGTACAAGTAAGTGGATCAGATAAGACATATGGCACATGTAGCTCCACCCCTCTGTCATCAGAGCCACTCCCCTGTTTATCATTGTCATTCATAATTTAGAATAACCACCTATATAAATATTGTGGGCATGGTCATTTTAAACCCCTGGTGTAGATTATCAATATCACCTTTTTGATGGAGTTCCAAAGCTAAGTCACCTCTTTCTTGTTCTAAATGTCGATTTAATTCACGATACTTTTGTCTTTTAGGCTTGTATTTTTCAGCTTTTGTCATCAATACTACAAAATCTTCTTCATTCTGATTCAAACTTGTTTAGAGTTTGGTCATAGCTGCATCATGCTGTGTTTGTGAGTGCTTTAATCTTTCTTCATAACTTATTTTGAGTTGTTTCAAGTTCTCCTTTGCAGTCTCTTTCCTTTTTTGTATTTATTAATTCTTGAGTTAATTTGTTGCAGAGTTTTCTCATTTAGTTCTGCATCAAGATGTTGTTGGAGTTCTCTGCTACCCTCGCAATGGAATTGTAGGGATTCTTGAAGTTTTGAGATCTCTATGTCCTTCTTCTTGAGTTTGTTGCTAAGAGAACACACCTGATTGAATGGATGGACGTATTAATAAATGAATAGATAAGTGGATTAATGGACAGATAGGTAAATAAATCAATTAGCAAATAGAATGATGAGTACATGAACAGCTGATTGGTGTGTGGATGGATGCATAGATAAATGGATGGATAGATAAAAGGATGAATGGATGGATGAGTGGGTACTACGATAGATGAATGCATGTACTGTACAAGTGGATGGTTAAAAAGAGAAAAAAATAATTTCTTCTTTCTATAATTTTTGTATATTTTTAAAGATCATAAGCTTCCAATAATTGAGCATTTCATTCTAATGTTTGTGTTCTCTCTGATCTCAAACCTAACAAATCAGTTTCCATTTTAACTCTCAAATTTTGGATCTTTTACTGCTTCTGACCTTCCTCTATTTTAGTTGTCAAACATTCTTTCCATAGTAACCAACTAATAAAATATTAAGTTATCTTGTAAATATTATTAAGTTAAATATATAAATTAAATGAATAAATCAACAGGTGGACATAATGGGCAGTTTACCAGTTCTTGTAGTATGTACTTGATGGCACAACCTACTATCTTGACACCACAAACAGTAACATAACAATTACCAGAGTGTATCTGGAGAATAAAGAGACACATTTGATTTTTATGTAGTAAGAGAGATCACTAGTAATTGTACAGAGAAATATCTAATTTTTATAGTGGACACATTATAAATAGTGCCTTTAGTATAAAGATGTCCTCAGTATAGAGTTGTCCTCAGTAAAATAGCACAATATAGATTGTCCAGTATAGACATGTGCTCAGTATAGAGGTTGAATAATATAGTAAAATACTCTTATTAACAGAGGACTAAAAGAAGTTTCATACTGAGAGAATTAATTCTTCCTGTAATCAATTAAAGACATTATTTATAACATCATTGAGAGCTCCATATGTCAAATATAATTATGTTACAAAATTGAACAAAAAAACTCTACCTTTAAAGGCCCAGGTATGATACATGACATTAATTTGTTTAATAGCAGGGTCTATCCCACATTCAAATTGTGGTAAACTGTGTACTAACAGAGCTACTAATTGATCATCCTATGATAATGACTTCACCTATAATAGAGAGATAACAATTATAATTAATAATGAATTAATAATAAATTAGTAATAACTCATTGTAGATGAACAATGGATAAATGGATCAATGATAGGATACAATGGATGGATAGATAGACAAATAAATGATTAATGGATGAATGGTTGGATAGATGGACAAACCTCATTAACTAACATCTTGTGATAATGATGATTGAAGATCATGAGGTAAGTCATCATTAGATAACTTGATTAAAGGGGCACTGGGTAATAGTATAAATATATAGACATACAATCTAGATAAACAGATAACTAGATAAAAGGAACAAAGTTACATTTATAATTATTATAGTATAAATATAGATAATGATATGATATTGGAATATATGTACATGTCTAAGTACAATACTATAATATATATTAGTATATATTAATCACACATACCACATATGTTAATATACCAGTAAAATATTACAATACTATAATATATATTAGTATATATCACTGTCTATGTGACCTCAATCAAACTTACCACATAGATATAGGGTAGTATGGTAATATATCATTGTATAGTGATAGAGGGAGACAGTCAGGATCACTGTGAGTATCTTGTAAGGAAACATGGAACCCCTTTCATTAAAAGTACTTAATGGATGTTTACACGTTGTTCTTGATGACCACCAACATCTGTCACTATCTGAATGTACTATTATAATCAGAGAAACAAAAACCAAGTGATTTTTAAATTTTAAGAACTTACAATTACTAGTACGATGCTGTGAGACAGTCTCACTCTTAGCGCCATTTCTTCAAGTGGGTGTGTCTACATACTTCTAGTGGTTATGTATAAGTTAATTAGTTTAGCTATTCAGTATTCAAGATCACAACTTAGCTTCCAATAATTGAGCATTTCATTCCAATGCCTGCGTCCTTTCTGATCTCAGACCAAACAGATCAGTTTCCATTTTTAACTCTCAAATTTTAAAAATCTTTTAACTGCTTCTGACCTTCCTTTTTTAAAGATGTTGAGCATTACTTTCCATTGTAACCAACTAATAGTTACATTTGTATGAGATATAATATATTGTTGGCCCCTTTAATACAGTCAGTAATTATATTATTATAATGTATCTCAATATTCTAACTTTGTTTTAATTTTTAAGCAGCATTTTCAATTTTCTGAATTTGATTTTCTTTTTCTTTCTGTACTCGTTCTCTTTCTTTTTCAGCATCATAAGGACAATCTAATTAACAATAATAACAACAGGGGCATACTCAATATTACATACCCATATAAGAGCTGCAATAATATAGACCTCATCAATATTTATAATTATAGGGTCTTTAGCTAGTTTCTTCCATGGTATCTTCATAACAATACCACCTACAATTATATGCATAGAAAAAAATAAAGAAAAAAATTAAAAAATAAATATAAAGAAATTATTAAACACACTTAGAGAGATGAATAGAATGAATTGTATCAAATAGTTTTGCATAAATAAATTTAGGTTTCAGATAACTGTGATTTATTGAAACAATTGTGTGAATAGCAGGTCTGACAGTTTGTCATTTGAGAGCCTAAGATATTTGTTTAAACACTGCCAAACAGTATATTGATGTAGTTTATATATCATATTCCTTTGGGACAACAATTTGATTATGACATTGACAAACTTTAGTTATCATTTCCAAATGAGCATATATACTTGACCTATGTCATAGGGCCTTATTGTGATATAACATTTGTTTAATAAATTGTGACGTTTAGCAAAAAAAACATTGTAATTAACATTAATATAAAGAAATATCATAACATTTAAAAGTATTATGTTGAACACTGCCAAATAATATTACACATATATGAGGAGGACAAATTCATGAAAGGACTTAGTAAATGTCACATCAAACATTTATAGCACACAGTATTACAATATAATGAGGTATATTAAAAATAATATGCTTAGGACATGATATCCTAGTACGTACTTAAAATAACTGGTTTCAATGTAGTGACATCATTTATGTGTATAAAAGACACTTGTTAATGGCCAGAGATAAGTAAGATAAAAAATCAGCTATATTATTATTACAGGAGTGAAAATGAAATATCCTTATCAATACTACACTCCAGGAGGTGTGGGTCAATCATAATGGAGCTTACCAATATAACTGGCTTGATTTTAACTGGAAGATCAAGCTCATCCTATAGTTTAAAAAATGAAAAAAATGAAAAATTCTAAAAGGTCACACCCCATTATTAACATAAATACCATTGACTACATATAATCTCATAGTATAATTTTTAAAAAATGTACATTGAGTTGTAATACTAGTCCAATATTATAAATGTTGTTACAAAGCATTTTTACATTATTTGAGCTACCAGATAATCTGGTCATTCTCTCTACACTCAAGTCAACTGTACAGCTCATGCCTAGCCCAAACGACTGACAAAGCAGTCTGGGAATGAGGCTTTACAAAAATAGGTATGAAATATTACTTTTTAATTTGATGTACTTACAAAAAAACCTATCTTTTTAGTTCTAATTTTCAAGACTGGGCATTGCCTAAAAAAATAATATTCAGCTCAAATACATTATACACGTGCAAATACCTTTCCATACGCCAATTTTAAGCTGAGAAGTATCCAATTTCTTACATTTGTTTTCAAGTAACGGTTCAAAATGTCAGCTAGCACAGATCAAATACCAAAAAGGCATTGAGGAAAATGTGCAGTGCAGAGCTGAAGTAGATTAACCACGCCTCTTTCAGGAATACCGTATTGTTCTAATAAAAACACTCGATAAATAATATTAAGCGAGTGAACGTAAGGTGTTAATTAACGTCAAATGTCCGTATACAATAATTTATCTTAGAATTGATTTTAATTATGTGAAAAAATTAATGACAAATTACATTGATAAACAATTAGAAAATCATTTGTTATAAAAAACTATAAACAACAATTATTGCAGTCTTTCAGGAGCCCATAAAAAACATGAAGTCTTGCCTATGAACAGTGACAGTTAATATTTCATATTCTTCAATGTCTCCTCATATCTCCTTGTTGTTCATTGAAAATACAAGGTAAAAATCGATTGATAACTTTTTAAATTACGGAGTAAATTATTTGCATGTGTGATGCTTAGTACACAACTGTGCAATAAGAATAATTCCATAATATAATAAGTATATATAATATATTTATATATACTATTATAATAAACTACATACTATTATTTATAAGCTTATCATCTGCTTACTGAATAACAAAAGTTACTACAATCTAACTATCAATAGTCATTTAACTTTAGTATCAAGGACACTACTTTAATATAAATTGGATTTATGGAAAAAATGAATTGTAACCACAACACATAACACATCATTCACTATGCAAGCATGCAAAGTCAACAACAATGACGATAGTGTTGATATGGATATGTGCTAGGCTTTTTCATGGAAATCCCAGATATCTTCATGTTCAATTATAGTAGTAGAGTGTAATTAATTCTTATTGCAGTATGACGTACTTATGACCTTCTGTACATACTTGGCACATGTTTAAAACAGCAAATTAAAACATTAATATTAATCTTCATTAATTATTATCTCTCATGCCAATATGTAACTAGATGTTATAATAAGTAACTCATTTTGATATCAAAGAATGTGAACAATATTGTACTAGTAATGAACTTGCATGACCATGGCAAAATCTTGATCAAATAGGAAAATATATATAAGTAAATTTATGTAGTAAACACTATGTTAAACAACATAACACATAGTGGATGCCACACCTCATCCTAAACAAAACATTATTGCTGGCAGAGATAATGGATCAGTGTTATATTTGCCGTCCTTCACGTTACATATGCTGAGTTGGGTTACATATAAAGCCAAGTCTATATATTAATAATGAGCCTGCATGTATAGCATGTCAGGTGGTTCCTTGATAATTGTATTAGGATAAACAAACAAAACACAACTGAAATTTCCTGTACATAACACTGTGAGTACTACATATTATATTAATAAAGGAATCTATTGTTCCTTAAAGAGAAATTAGTTTAATTAAATAATTGGTATAATAAATTTAAAAGATATTATTATAATAATTCAACCCAAGCTTTGGGAGGGGGGAAATTCCTTTTGTTTTATACAATTAATATAATAGTACTTTTCCTTTAAACCTTGGGTGGTTCCCCTTTTGGAATTTGAACAAATTTGGGTTTCTCCCTGTTGAGGTCAAATTTTTTAATTTTGGAAAAGGGTCCCTTAAGAGGTTTGTAAGTTTTAGTAACCAAAACAGGCCTTTTTAACCCCTTTGTTAAAGCAGTTAATTTAAATATTTAAAAAGGGGAAGTCATTTTTTTAGGAACTATTGCAGTTTGTTAATTAAACCTTACCAATTTTAAAATTTTAAATTTATTAATAAATCATTTTGTGTTTAAGTGTATGTGTTTTTAATACACTTGAGCTTAGGAATGTTGAAATGAATCACCACTTGATATGGAGAACCTACTTACATTTAAATAGGCCATTTATTTCACCAGGCAGTTACTTATATTTCTTTATATTTTGGTTATATTAATTTTCCTTTAATTTAAGGTGCTGTTAGGCCTTTCTGAGATAAATAAATTGAAGTGAAAGTTTAAAATTTAAGATTCTTCCCTAAATTAATAATTGCATTGTGTAATTTCCTTTGGCCAGTAGTTTTAGGAACCACCTTGGTATTAAGAGTTACTACTAAGAAGGATTTCATGACCTATGGGCCCAAATTTTAAGATTTAAGCACTTTCTTAAATCCCCCTGAAAACCCTTACAGACCCCCAAAATTGATGAAAAAATTCCAAAATCCAAAATAATATTAAAGTTTAGGCAAATTAAATAGGCAAAAGTTAATTAAAAACTTTCTTTTTGATCAGAATGGTGTTCTACATTTAACCAGATATAGAACAAAATTCTTTAAATATGTTATTTCTTACTGCCTTTTCCAAATTTTATGGTTTTGAAAACCAATTTTTTTTTACCCAAAGTAAAAAAAGGTACAAAAAATTAGTTCTATAAAATTGGCCCCAAAGGTCTTGTTAAAAACTTTTATGAGAAACAAACCTTCCCTAACAGAAAAAAACAAAGGGGTAAACACTACATAAAAAATTTAAAGCCTAAAATTGCACCTTTTCTTTCCCTCCTTAAAAAATATTATTTCTTTGTAAAATTTCGGTTTAGTTCAGAGGTTGAATACTTAGGCCAAACAGCACAAAGTTACCTCCTGCAACATAACCCCCAGGAAGGCCCATTCGCACCAAACCTTTCTCTAAACAAAATAGCCCAAGAGCACATTTTTGTATTTCTTGCACCCTTCCCTTATAAAACGTAGGATAAATTATCGATACCTTCATTTGCTTGGTGCTGTTTGTAGCCATGAATTAGTTTGGCAATTAAGTATCCCGTACTCTCCGGGCCATATTTAGGACAAGATTTTTTAGCTGGTTAGAAGTTTAGTAATTTTTTTAGGAGCCAAGACAAATGACAGAACTTATTGCCTGTGTATTTGTACCAAATTATTCTGTTGGCAGGTTTGATATTCAGCCCATATAGGAAGAATGCCCAGAGGCGAGTAGCACTTAAATATTGGAAGGATCCTTTGGCAAAGCAAAGATAGTTGGCTCCTTTCCATTTGATGAAAACCAACCACCACCAGAATAACCTTCATAAACAAGCTCAGTCCATGTCGACAAGTCTTCTTGCCCTTCCTTGTATAAGTAACACCACCCACCATTTGCTGGACCATTCAGGAGAATTGGTGGATGTATAATATCTTTTCCAGGGTGAGTCTGATACGCAAGATTTGATTCAATTAAAGTGTTCCTCATTTTTTTTTCCCTCCTGCAAAAGAATACAGTTATTTTAAACCTTCAGAATAACTGTGATCATACCATCCTTAACCTTAATGCATTTTTTCAAGGAATCTATTGGAAAATTAATTAATTAAGGGAACCATAATTTTATTATATAAATAATTATTACCCTGCTTATCTTGCATCTTTTCCCATTATCTTCGACAATCTTGGAAATTTTTCTACAAAAAATAAATAACCTAAATTCAAATAACAAAAACAAAGTATTTAAACCCAGGAGTGCAGAAAAATGTTTTTTGGGCCAAAAAAAAGGAAATAAAAAAAAACAAAAAGCTTTCCTTTTGTTTCTTAAAACAATTAAGTTCGAAAATCAAAAAAGTGGGCTCTTTTATAACTGCACAAATCTTAATCTGTTATTATGTCATCAAAGTGAACTATAATTGAAAACTACCTATAATAATAACCCATCATAACTACCGGGCTTAACTAGAAGAACAAATTATGGTATTGTATTTGTTAACTTCTATTAATACATAGTTTACTATTTCGGAATAAACTACCTTGTCTTAACCCCCCTCCTTAATGTGTATAATTATAGATTGTTATGAAAAGATACCCGTAAAGCTAAAGGTATTTGTCCAATTGATATCTATAATGTGTTCAAT
>NW_024533605.1:0-35317 GCF_016097555.1 Gigantopelta aegis | reverse complement strand
CTTATCTAGGGTTTTAAACAAGATTTAACAACCTTTTCTTGAACGTTCCGAGGCGGGTAAGTAGGTTTAGAAACTCTTTTGCTTAGATTATTGATAAAAATTTTACCTTATTAATTAAAAATAAATTTTAGCCTTTACAACCCTTTCCACGTTGAATTCAAAATTCTTTAATAGGATACAAGGAAGTTTTTATCAAAAGAATAAATCGAAAATGTATTTAAAATTTTATTTTAATATTTTATTTTTATTTTTAAAATTTTGATACTTAAACCAGTTTACTTCTGTTCTTATGGCTTATGTTAAGGGATTTGCCATCATTAAACATTTCAGTGTGAAAATGATTTTTTAATCTCTATAAGTTAACTGAGAAAGGACCCTCTCCTTTAATGGGCCCTTCCCCGATTAAAATTAATCTTTAACAAATTTTATATACTAAAATTTCATATTAGTGGCATGTCCTTTATTGAAAGATAAGGAAGCCAACATGGATCCTTTAAATATACTAAAATTAAAGGTTATGAAAAAAATCATGGAAGTAGACAAAATGGTGTGAAGATAAAAAACAACTTTAAAAAATCTTTTCCTTAATGTATAACTAATATCAAGATTTATGTTTAGATATTACCATTAATTATTTTTACATAAACTACTGTGCGTTTTGAAATTTCAGATATTTAACTTGAAATTTCAAGATGTTTTTTAATTCTCCCTTTACATTAATTTACGCTCTGCAATTTAAGAAATTTGGCATTTTTCACATTTTAATTTGAGTTTGATATCTTGAATTCAAGGATTTTCAATTTTAAAACCCTTTCTTTAGTGTAGAATCTTGAAATTTCAAGACTGTATTATTTTGTTTTTAATATGTTTTATCAAGATTCTTTACAAACCTGGAGCAAGAAAAAGAAAATTTTGACAGGCTTATATTTTTTAAAATTTTTCTCTTTAAATCATATAAATGATGGGATTATAACAATTTTTTTAAAAATGATTATAATAAAAATTGCGAAAAAAATGTTTTTCTAAATTTTTTCCAAATTTAAACCAATTTTGCGAAAATAAATTGTAATTGGAATTCCAAAAAGTGGAAAAGGGTTTTAATTTTTATATCTTTCCCTCCAAAAGGAAAAAAATTTCCTTGTAAATGACTATTAAGACATTAACCTTACCTTACATTAATTTTTCTCCCACTTTTCAAAATTTTTGGTAAAAAACAAACCCTTTTAAGTTGCACAACACCATTGTAACCTGATTGTAATGATTAGAATTTGTAGAACTTGAAAATTAAAATGAGGACCTTGCATGCCGGGATACAATGTAAGCGTCCGTACAATTGAGGAAAAAAGAGATTACTAGAGACCACATACAAACAGAGATTTATAAGAGAGGCAGAAAAGATTGGACAAAGTAATATTTTGTTTTCTTGGCATTATTTAAAGAAGTGGAAATTTCATATTATAGTTTTATATCAGATTGAAGATATAAGCTACAGTTGATTAAAATGAGGTTGTAGAAATCTAAGATTAGGCAATTATTTATTAAGGGAGAAAGAAAGGATTAATGAATCAATTTAATAGAATAAAACGAGTGGGCCCAGAATTTTAAATCTTGGGAATAAACATATATAAGGAAGCCAAACTACTTATCTATATGAAGACTGTTCAGAGATGGTAATATCTATTCTCTTCTTATTATTCTGCATGCCTTTTATATGCCACAACATAGCATCATCAATATACAGGCCTAATATGAGACCTAACCTTATAAAGTGAACAAGACATTGAAAAGAGAGCCACATGCACATGACACTTTGACCTGTACATTCTATCAATACAATCTCAACAGACATGATTTATTGAAACCTGATTTGCACTAAGGAACCACTTCTGTAGAAAATTTTTGACGTGATTTGTGAAATGGGGACCACCAATAAACACTCAAAGAAAAACCCCGACCACTACAGTTGCCTATATATTGACAAATACTGATCATTTTCATATAAAAATCACATAATTATATATTTAGAAAAGATGCCTATTATTCTGTACCAACTAATCATCACAATCAGCATCTGCTTTGTAAATCATAATGTTTGGTTAATCACAGTGCCAGTAGAGGTTAATAAAACAACAACTCTTGGGTATAACAAAATCCAACTTTATAAAGAACAACTATTTTTCAAGAGGGTATACAACTCAAGTCTGGCTATTCATAGTAAAACATTAAATGTTTGTACCATGTACAAGTACATTCAGGTTTATTGTGCTTATGTACCATGACAAAATAAGATATCAATTTTCTTCAATGACCAAAACCCTTCGTCTTGTCCTCTATCAGAGAGACAAAAATCAACTTCATTAAGTTCATCTTTTTTAACAACACTCATTTTCTCTCTGCCTTTGCTATTAGTGGTCTTATCAACTACAATCTATATAGAGATGTACAGTGGCCATATTATCTTGTAGGTAGTTACTTATCATCATCACTGTAAGCATCCACACAGGATGAATTGGACATTGGATAATGTCCATACACGTTGTATAATACAAAAAAGATGGAAGGGGTAGGAAGCATGAAACTCCCAAGAAATTGAGTACAATATCATGTAGAGCTCTTAGAAGTAATGGTGTTAAACTTAGAAAGATTGCTATATAAGTAGTAATCACTTTAGTAATATATACAGTATTAATGATTATTTTTCCAACAAAACTAAAGTTGCATTGCCCCTTATGAATCAAAATAATATTTAAATCAACATATCAATTTTTATCAGCACAGAGTCTATACAGGACTACTTTATGACTATTTGCAATACACTTATAGTAGTCATATGATTACGTATTGTAGTCTAGTCTAAATATGTTAACTCCCAAAAAAACTTAACCTGGTTATGTAAATGATCACACTTTCCTCATTAAGTGGCACTCTTAATAAGTCTAACGCAGTGAAACATACATACAATTGAAAAGGTCTCACTGAAATTAAACTGTCAAAAGCTGACTGTACATGTACAATAGGATTTATTTTCAGTCAGGTAAAATTTTGGACTACATTTGAGATGAAATGAGGTGTAGTGTTAAGATAATTGGTGATAGACTATGTGTAAGTGGCCCAGTATCAAACTACTTTCGTTTTCTGACTTTTCAGCAGGGCCTTTAGAATTAAAAAGTGTACTCGTAAGTGTTTCATCGAACTGCTTCCATGACACCATTCCACAAAGCTTGTTTATCATTTAATTCTGGCAGAACATTAGTGAATCTATTTGTGAAACGTAACTAGTATAAACTTCTCAAAAAACAGTACTAGTTGTATACATACGAACAGGTGGGCTATAAATATCCACATCAATTCATTGTAAACTGTATGTATACAACTGTTTTGGAGGTTGTTTAACAGGATGGTCCCTTTCACCAATCAGGTCCACACATGCATGTTTTGGACAGAAGTGTGTCCTGGATGTGGGTAAAATCACGGGTCACATTTTATAGGTATTTGTTTGATGTCCCCGTCAACTCCAATTATTGGGTAGTATATTATATATATCTTATATATATAATATATGATATATATATATGTTTAAATATTGGTACTGGCCTGACCAAAAGACTGTTATTTGTGTAAACATTTTCATATATAATATATCGTTTCTTTAGGTGTTTTATTATATGAAATAACGTTGTGATGCAACACTGCCAAACTGAAAAGTAAACAAATTAATTTGCATTGCACAGGTGACATAATTGAAACATTTATCAATACAGATATGTATTTATATGTCTATATAGTTTATAATTAGAGTTTAGTTAGCAAATCAGAAACGGAGTGAGAAGTCACCTTGAGCTAGTTGTCCCTTGTCACTGAAGTACTACAATGGATGAGCTACAACCTCTTCTTCCGTCTAGATCTCGACGCTGGAAACGTATATATCGATTTCAATGCATTGCGTTCAAAAATTGGAATTTTTGGTTTTGTTATGGCAAAATAGTCATCTCGTTGTATCTACAAGTTCCTTTTTTTTTTTTCAACAAGGGATCAACACTAGTACTAAAGAAAAAATCACATAATTCCAAAGATTTATATCGTTATCTAGTTTTGCCACCAATATGCTTGTATTAATTGACCAATAGAGTCTAACAATTAGTTTATATATACTTTTGACAATAAACATTTGTATTAAGTTGTTAAGATTTTTCCCTGTTAATTTGTTAGAACTGTACAATAAAAAAAAGTGGTGATTTAATGTTATAATTCTAAAAAAGATCAATGTGCTTATAAATCACTCGTATAAATACTGTACAAATCAATTCAATATAGTTTTTTATATATGTGTACACCTAGCATACATAACATTTATGCATGAATGCATAAAGTGTATAAAATAGAGATATATATAGAATAGATGGGATAGATGAATAGATTGGATAGATAGATAGATAGATTAGATGATAGAGAGAGAGAGAGAGAGAGAGAGAGAGAGAGAAGAGAGAGAGAGAGAGAGAGAGAGATGATAGACAGGACAGACCGATTGATCAATCGATCGATAGATAGATAGATCGATATTTACTATATGTATATAATTATATTTTTTTACATATATGTACAAATGCGAATGGTCACTTCACACATGCATAATCATTCTTCTTTTTAGCTTACTAACTACTGATTTATGAACCCAGTTTTTTATGCGGAATAGATGCTTAATAAATTACTGTTAGGTGCAATTTTACGATTTCATATAATGAGTGTATTATTATATCAAGTGTCATAACTGCATTGTCCCACATAGTAGATAACAAAATAATGTTCCTTAGAGGTATACGCTCAGGAGATTATTGTATAATTCATGATATTATTGTTATTTATGGGTTTATGTATTGTTATGCTGTTTGTTATGCTGTTTGTTACTGCCAAAATTAAGTAGGATTATAATTACATACAGTAGTGGTTATAAATATATGAGTCCCAAATCTTTTAAGGTGTTAATTTGTTATAGAACCTATACGTACTCATGTACGAGATAGTTTTGTTACTAACAAGTGTTATATTGTTAGTAGAAAATAATATTCCCTTGGTCAAAGTTATGTCTCTCAACGGACACAAAGTATAATATGGGACCTTCTTGGTCCATGAGTGCTGTGACTTTGTTTTGAAACTACGATGAGTAATATTATTTTTTAGTGGTCATCCTCTATTATACTCGTAAAGGATATTACTATAAAGTTAGTCACTCTTCAGAAACTCAAAACATGAGGTGATCTAGTTGAATTTGATACTGCACATTTGACAAATATGACTGTAAAATAAGATAGCAGAGATGTATAAAATCACTGACAGGGATTTATAACTTTCCAAATCATTTTAATTAAGTTAATATTAATCAGTATTATTGTGAGATGATTAGTGGTTTTAATAACTTACTGTTTATACTTTGATTTTATGAACATATTTAAACTATTATCATTTACTTGGAGAGATATTTAACAATTTATCTGGTCTGCTGACGTATATGCATCAATAGTTCAAAGGCTAGTCATAACTCCACCCATTTTTTTCAATTGATGGTATGATATTGACTCAATTTGAAGCTTATGTTACCTATTTTATTCAGTAGATTTTCACGTAAGTAATGACCACGCAAATAAATATAGTTAACTATATTATTGTATCATACTATGGCTGTATTACCTACAAATACCTGTTTTTACCATAATACTCATGATTAACTACAATGTGACCATCATTAACCTATAATACCAGTAATTACCCCCAATACCAGGATTATCCACCAATACCAATAATCACACTACTTATTATGAACCCTATGATGTCATAATATATCATCATGCCTCAATAGGCAAGGTACAAACAAGAGTAACCACAAATACCTTAAAACCATTTTGAATACAACAGTTTTAAATAATAGTTGTACATATATAGCAACTTATGTATCAGATGTTTTGGTGTGTTTTAACAGGTCCCATTTTCACAATCCGGTCACACTGCTTTTTGCGAAAGTGGTTTCTTATTGCAAATCAGGTTTAAATTCTCACATTTTATTGAGGTGTATTTGATAGAATGTACAGGTCATTGTTTCATGTGAATGTGGCTCTCATTTTCAATACGTGTTCACTTAAATGCCACCCCATCATTTCCTGGTGAAGCATTTATTAAAGATAATTGAACATCATATCACGATCATCATGATTACAGCCAACTAATGAAAAAATCATTCCCAAAAACACATCTAAATGTACAGGCCAGAGGTTTTATATTGATAACATATGATCTAAGTACAATTTGATTTGAATTTCTCAAAAAACGTGTTTTGCTTGATTGGAAGTAAATATTACACCAACTTGAACATAAAAAATCCGGACTATTAAATAAAATGCCTATCATTAACTTCTATATATCTCCAGTCTCTTCTATGTCCTGGTATGATCCTATTCTGATCCTCTCTGTCCATACCTATAACTAGATTTGGCAACCATTAATTTTATGTCCAATACTACATCTTATGTAGGATTACTGCAGAAGATGTCAAAGATACGACATTATGTAATATAAAGTGTAACGACTCTTTAGATCTCCATCCACAATGAGCTATAAATATAGCATCTTTTGACTTAAACATTTATTGCAATCTACTTATATCTAAAGACCTACCTTAATAACTCCCTGCTTTAGTAAATTTAATAGATAATTACTAATTTTGTTTTGTTAAAATTAATTGTTTATTATAAAGTTTTTCTTCAATTTTGTGTCAACTTTAAAGTACATCACTTTTTAAAAAAATTCTTAATATATATACAGCAGGTTTAAATCTTGCTTGTCAAAGATAGGATTTGATACTAAGGACATCCATATTCAAACTGGATTACCATGGTAAAGGAAAAATGAAAACCTTTGGCCGTTGAAACTCTTTATAAACAGAATATATGTTTTATATCAAGAAATGCAATAGCCAAATTTTGCCCTTAAAAGTTGTGCATATATTTCTTAGGGGCTACAATGACAAATATTTGCTATTAATTTTTTTGTGAATTCCTGACTTAAATTACTGATAAATTTTAAATTTTTTGTTATTACTTTGTAAAATAATAAAAAGCACAGCCCAACATAATTTAAAAAATGATAGAATTTTTCTGACTTCTAATTTAAGTACTTTTCTAAATCTTAATTAGAGTTTAATAATTAGAACCTCTTACTTTCTATTGTTTTTTATTTCCATCCCAATGTCTTTTCTGATTCTGGGCTTTGAAAAAAATCACGAGGATTTTAAGGACCATTCCCTGTCATAACCTGTTTTCTAGTTATCAACTACTTTGCTCTTTGTTATAATCATTTAAATTTTGTAAATCTAATCTTAAAATCGAGGATTAAATTCCAAATAAGCCGTTAAAATTTGGGGGGGGTTCAACTTCATGGTTACAAAACGACCAATATTTTCGAAAAATTTTGGGAGGCTCAAAATTTCCCTATACAATACAAGAAAAGAAATTACTGAGTTGAAGAATGTAAAAAAATGTCAAAGCAAGTAATGAATTAATGATCTTAACACACTGGTATATAACAAATACAACTCTTTTGCAACATTTACCTTCTGTCATTCACCAGTGTGATTCTATTTTGTTTTATTTGTCGTTTAATATAATTTCCTAGCAAGTTGATATTGGGTGAAAGTTTTTTGGCGCAATGATTTTGTTATTAAATTGTTTATTTTATTGCTAAACTAAGTTAGGATTTCACAAATGGTCTTCTTTTTGAATTTAGGAATGCTTCTCGGAACAACTCAAAGAAGCTTTTTGTGCTAACAATTTATATTTTGCTCAGTTAGTTATAGGTAACAGGCACCACTTGCTTAAGCAAGAAAATACTTTTTTACTATTGGAGCAAAGCTAATTCTTTTTCTTGTCTTGACTACACCAGATGCTCTTTTAACATTAACTACCATCTTGGCAAAGACAACATTTGATTAAGCAAATATGAGGAAGCTCCTATTACGAAAGAAATATATTTATTCTCAATAAATTTTTGATAATTATTGTAACTTGCTTGATCCTAAAATTATTAATCTCTCTATAATTAACATAATTTTCAAATATCTTGATTACAAATCATGCAAGTACAAATAATTAATTTTTATCCCTTTTAACTATTATATCTTAAAGTTGCCTACAAGAGATTTTCTTCTTGTTGAATAATTTGAAAAAACATGTACATTTACAGGGAAAAAACGTTTTGAATAAAATGGCTAATTCCCCTGGGTAATTTCCCTTTCAAGTAAAAATTTACTATGTTAAATTTTAAATAAAAGGGGAAAAAGATTATTTTTCAAAAATGGCATTTTTCACTCTGTTTAAATTAAAACAAAGATTAAGGTGCCATTATAAGTAAAATAACGGGTCACTTTAAATTTAAAAAACCTAGTACAAAGATTAATCAATAAAAAATTAAACCGTATTAATAAAATAATTTTAAAAATTAAAAAAATAAATTGCATTCAAAAAAATACCTTTAAAAATGAAAATTGGATTCAATATAGTTTTAAATTCATACAACATATGAATTTGCTCTTTTAACCCCCTTTATATTACATTTTAATGGGTTTCGGTTTTAAAAACTTGGTTTGGTAAGATAGTTATTTAAAGATTGGGAAAACACAAAATTGATTATTAAATAAAACTACGGGCACCTAAATTAAATGTTAATCTTAATGTTTCAAATTTTTCCATTTAATATTCCCTATTTTTAAATTGTTTTTCCATTTTTTTTCTTTGCTTTAAACTTGTTTTTATTTTTCAAACATTATAAGGAAACCCAAATAATCGTATTTAAAAAAACCCCTTTTCCAAAAACTAAATTCAATTTTATTGGGGTTTAAACTAGGGGAAACATATTTTAGCTAGTTCTCATTTCTCCATTTAGGACTGCCGATTACTAGATATATTAAAGATCCAATAGATTGTAAAAACAAATAATGGCCAGTAGGTGCTGAAAAAACATATGAGTCAACTTTAACAGTTTTTTGAATGTAACGTGTTGTAATAGATTGATGTGGCAGTCATTTTTTCTGTCCACACATTTCAGCATATTAAGTAGTACTATGGTTCATAATAATATGTAATATATTGAATTTCATTGTACACACTAACTTGTATATATATACTGTTTAATTATTTAGCAATAAACTTACAATTTCATCATGCTCTCCAGTCTCTTGAAAATTGAGCTCCCATTGCCAGGATAGGGTTGGTACTTAACTACTAATTTGATCTCTAAACATTAAATATAAATATAGTTATACTATAATGTACATGTATCAGTTATACTATAATGTCTATATATGTATAACATCATATAATACTAGGAAATGTGGGATGCACAAGGTTTGCCTTGTCCAGTGATAGTTTTAGATTTAATGAAAAATGTGACTTTGATCTCTTTTTAGTCTGTCCAGGATAAAGTAAGTTTTTTGTAAGCATTTGTAGAACCGTGGGTATGCAAAACCACATGATCAGCTATGTTCACAGTAAAGATGTTTTTTAGATGTTTAGGAATGAATAAACTTGATAAAAGGAAAAAGCAGACATGATTAAACACTAATTAAAAGATGTCTATAAGACGTCTAGCTATACGGATCAGTGTGAAGATCAAATAAGATCAAAGACTAAGTTAGAAACAAGGTAAACAAAAATTATGCCAGTAAAACATTATCACCTCCATTTCTAGTGTGACTGAACCATGTGTTGAAACTAATGTGCTAGATTAGTTCCTCGTGCTAAGATAAACTACATGTTCTTTATTTATTGTCGTTTGTAAAACCATATACAACATGATCAAGACTCATGGACAACATCATGTGAAGCAAAATAATTTAAAAATGAAACAAATAAATGGACTATCATTTTAAAAAATAAACATTTAAAATGCAAATTTCACACCTTGAAAACAAATGGATATAGTAAAGTTTATACAGCCTTAACTCTACAAGATTTGTAACTGTTGTAAACATTGTATTGCTGCCTAAATTAGCTAAAAAATATGCTAAGTTATACAGAGATTACTTCCTCTCCAGCGTATCCACTCAGACGTTTACAGAAATAAACATCGATCTCGTGTATGTAGTCAAAAAGTAAACACTGTAATACTGCAAGCATTAATATATATAGGACTCATATTATCCACACACAGTACTATTGATTAACTTCTACTTTATATTACTTACCAAGGAATGAACGATGTCACTGGTACACCGAGTCTCTTTCTTGTTGGAGAGAACAACTACACGACCAAAAATATTTCACACTTTGAAACCTTCAATAGCGTAATACGATCAAACGTCCCTGTAAAATTAACTATGAATTCACAACATTAAGTACGGAAGCCCAAGAAGGCGGACATCCAGTAATTTCATATTCTACTTTGGAGGTTTCCCATTTCTAATTGGAAATTTCCAAAAATATTCTAATTTTACGCACAAAGCCTAATTTCAGGTACTATAGTTGGTTGTATTTTATCCAGAGCCGTCATTGGAAGCACATGTTATCATCAGTGTCTAGGGATCTGTTGCTAAAGGAATCGAGTCTGCAGTACCTACGGAAGCCGCAAACGAACATTGCAATTTCTATTTCTTTTTTCTTTTTGCGAATGTTGAATATTCCATTGAAGGATAGAAAATAGAATTGGAATTGGAATATTTTTTTTAGAAAACTTCAACGCAAAATATGAAAATTACGGAAGTATAATTGGATGTTTGCATTTGTCTTCTGTAATAATGTTCATAACCTTCCTGTGTAAAATTTGAAATCCTTTTGAAAATTTCCATTTTTAAATAGAAAGTACAAATAAAAATCAAGAACTGCATAGTATAATATGAAATTACGAAAGGCAGTACTGGATGTCCCACCTTCGGCTTTCTGTAGCTTTTTGGATAGGTGACTTCCTATTACTTCTAAAATGGTATTCCAAGTAACAGGTTTAGTCATTCTCTCCTTCCAAAGTTATAGTATTTTGGAAATTTGACATCATCATACTGGTTGGAACTATTCAAAGAGTCAAAGTCTCAACTTAGATTCCAAGGCGAACATCAATAGCGTACCACCTGTTATGAATCCTAGACATTAGCTTTAGGAGGTCACTATTCTCGGGAGCTTTTCTAATGAATTAAAAATGATCAAAAAGAAAAGCATAAGAACATAACAGAGTCTATATGAATGCATATAGTCTATCATAAGATTCAATTAAATTGATTATCTGTCCTCACATATATAAGACGTATAGGCTCATATAATAAAGATGTGTATTAGGTTTAATATAGTACTGTAACATACCAAAGGATTTTGCCCAGTAAAAAAGCTACAGTCATTGAGATAACTGGAGATATCAGCTCAGAATAGGTACTAACTTTGGATGTATTATAAGGTGACATTATACTGCTGGGAGCAAGTTCTTGATGTGTTTAAGAAATCTTCTTGGAATGACAACGTTGTGGCTTTAACTATTGGAGAATAAGACATGGATGACTAATAGTGCAAAGGAGATATATGGCTCATGTGGACAAACGTGTTTGACATTGCCTTGAACTCCATTATGGTCAAGGATTTCTTCATTACCTATTATTCCTTGAGCCACAGCACTTAATGGATAGAGTTTATGGACAAAGCTGCTTTTGAAAGAAAAAAAAAAAACATTTAATAACATGAGGGAAATATTTTTTGACTTTCAAACCATTGACATTCGAAACAAATACAGTGACACATCTATTATCATCTACATCATTTGCTTAGTTTTTCAATACCATTAATAAACCTGTAAACATTATAAAAGTATGAATCAAAGTATATATCTTAATTGATTTCAGAGAATATGTAGTTTCATCACAAACAGCTACATTAAGATGTAATGACTACCATACAATATAAATTACATGTACCTTAATGAGTGGGAGTTTACACTTCTGGCAATCTAAGAGTACAAAGTGATGATTATACTATGTTCACCAGTATCAGTTTTTATTACCCATTTTGGTGTATCATTAGGTGGAACAATAGCAGAAGGTGATCATTCCTTTCTGATCTTCTTTGCAACTAATGCACTAGCAGGACACTTAGCTTGCTTGTTACTGAATCAATCATCTAGAATTTTCATAAACTCATTAAGTTCTACAACACAACATAATAACAGTGTACCAGTGTACATAACTGATTCTTAATGCTTATTATCAGAACACTACAATAATTTGTGTTCAATTATCCATTAAGGTTTTCAAGATTATCTGATTCTTCAGTTATGTATAACAAGTTCCATTTCAGTTGTTACTGATCCTCATCTCTGGAATCTCTGTAAAAAAAAATTAATTATACGGTAGCCCACAATCTCAGCTTTTAGCATAATATTCTAAAGTTAATTCATAATTATTACAAATACACGTTCATGTCATGATTTGTATTTCTCTGTTTTGATTGATTCTCCACAAAACCTCCCTTGCCAGACTGATGCTCAAGGAAAGCACAGCGCAGATTTTCATAACAACGTCTTACTGCCTGCCACTAAAAACATGTTGAAAATGCTCAGATAGTTATTTCAGCTAGTCTTACCTTTATTTCTTTTTATGAAAATTTACAGCTGGTTGACTTTGAATTTGTTCAGTAATAGAGACTTAAACAGTTTTGGTGTAATCAGCTGAAAAATCAAGGAATACAACTTATAATAAACAATAATTATTATTTCAATTACCTACCCTTCTGATTCTTTTAATTGATTTTCTAATTTTTTTTATGGATGGAATACACTTTGTTCTGAAAAAAAAGTGCTTTTTAACAACTCTACACAGCAATTAAGTAAACCTACAGATAATGTACAAGTTACTACTCATTTTCTTTTTCAATCACTGCTACTTGAACTAGGAGTAGTTGATGATGACATGCAGTTTGTCAATTTGTGACTGTAAAGTTGTCAGTTTTTTTCTTCTAGTTGATTTTGTCTTAGTTCAAAAGCTTTTGACCCTCAACAATCTGCTGTAGCATCACTTCTTGTTGTTGTAAGATTGCTACAATATCACTATTGCCCAGAATTGATGGCATTGAATCATTAGTAACAAATTGAGTACATGTTCTCAGTACTAGTGGAATGTCTTCAAAATTAAAAACTATCATCATCACAATTTAAATCTTCATTACTAGAACTTCTTCTCTACTATAATCCTCTGCTATGGCTCCTAGTTTCATTCCTGGGCTATACACTTGTACCTGGTTTACTTGTCCAGCTGGCGGCGGACCGTTGAACATCAATTGACAAAGTTGTAAAACTCGAGATCGCTTGACAGAAGAACATTTCTCTTGATTGCTGCCATTTCTATAAACAGGATCAGTATAGTACGAAGAGTGTTTTTGACCACTATGAGATCTATACGAGCTACAGCCATGTGCTCCTTGGCTAGTTAAGTAGGGGGGACAACAAGCAGTACAGTAATTAAATGTAAATAAGTTGTAAACCTCACATGGATGGCTTTTGTAAACGATGAATGCCTGGTAAAGTCATGTAAATACATTGTACATATGAAGTTTACACACATTTTGTATACTAATGGAATCAAGCTGTGTCAGTACACTACATGTAAACTAAATGTAAACCTCAAGTATTGTATGTGGTAAATTATTGATGGTAAATCTATGTTAATGTAATGTAAATTTGAAGTTTACATATTTTGTACACTGTTGTTTACTACTGCATGTGTATAGGCTAACATTTAGATAGTACATTAGAACATAGTAAAGTATAAAATTGTAATGTTACATGCATTAAAGCACAATATAGTATATTATTGGTTACATTAGGACACATTACAGTGTACAGTATAATTATGTCATAACACAGTATCAACTAACATTGGGACATTATAATATTATTAATAGACAATAGTAGGGTAAAATTAAGATGTTTCTTTTAGGAAATAGTACAAGGCAAAGTTGTGATGTTACTTACATTAGGGCACAGCAGGTTAACACAATATAGGTAAGAATGGTAACCTGAAGACACAGTAAAGGGTGACATTCATATATTACATTAGGATACGAGATAGGGTGTCATTTGTATCTTACAACTGACATAAGGATTCAGCAGGATAACATTGAAAAATATGGTAACATTGGGATATTAAAATAGGACACAATAGAGTAACATTGGAACATTACATTAGGACACAGTAAGGGTAACATTTATTACATTAGGACACAAAATAGGAACAGTAAATAGAGAGCACAATAATAAAAAAGGTTGCATTAATGCATTGGGACATAATGATCAGGAGACTCAACATTACAGAGAAATATTGAATAGTAGGACTACTTATGTATTAGAATAAAGTTAAGAGAAATGTTATATAAGATAACAGGCTAGGGAAGACTGCTCAATGCATATATAAGACAAATCAAACAGAGCAGACATACATTCTTGGATTATAGAGTACCATAAAGACGAGGATTACATTAATGACACTACAATGCAGTAAATTATGAAATGAGGATTATATCATGATGAAGTGGATATTATCATGCCATGAAAAAGAGGATTACACTCATTCTGGGCCAGTGATAATACATTAGAACATTATGACAACTGGTATATTGAGAGTAACGGATAGAGAGGTACATTAACACACATAGTAAAATACATTGGATAGCATTATGACACAACTATTATGGTGAGGATTATATTAAAGGAATAGGGCTACACAAGGACAGACTAGAAAGGAATACTATATTATGGTATGGACAAATGTAACCAACATGTTTTTCAACAGTGAATTTACCATATGACAATAGATTCTACCTTGGAATAATGCGAATATAACAAGTGTTATTTTTGGGACAGTGAACAGGAGGATTGTATTGGGAGGAACACAGTGACCAATATAATTACACTAACACTCACTGGATCACAGTGAGCAGGAGGACATACTAGACAATACATGTAAATGTGGTTAAGTAGACATGAGGTTACATTATAAATCAGTAGAAAAAAGGACTACACAAGTACATAAAAAGAGAGCGGATGTGTGGATTTTACAATGGAAGAGTCGAAAAAGAATGATATTAAGGGACAGTGTATCGGAATTAGAAGTGAACAAATAAGAGGATATTATATTATTATGTAATAATAAGAAGGGTCACATTTGGAAAACGAAAGAAAATATTACATATAGAATAGTGGATAGGAATGCAATACACTGTGCATAAAGAAATACAGTGAACAGGATAATTATGTTATGACAATGTTATATTAAAAACACAACAGCTTTACAGATGTGAATGAGAGCTGGGGTCATATCAAAATAAATTGAAAAGGGGTCAAAGAGAAGTACAGTTGTTTATTACTATTTGTGGTTGTCGTCATAACATATTATAGGTTATATATAAGACATAGGCAGTAGGGATATACTACTTAGTAGATATATTACATACATACAGAAGGTCATAGGGAAAATAATTTACATCAGAAATACATGTTCTTGTATAAGATGTGCCTACTAATAATACAAAACTACAATGCTAAAAGTAGGTGATTACAAATACCTGTTCTTAAAATTACTCAAAAGACTCCTAACCTAACTAACTTTAAAATATATTGACTAAGCAGTTTTTGTACATATTATTAAGAGCTTTTTTCAGTAGTTAAACTTCAATCACTCAGTACATGCAACAGAGATACCAATGTGCTATTAACAAAACTTCTAAACATAAAGGCTTATTCCATATTCTAAACATGTCAACTAAACTGTAGAGTATTCATATGTGTATCAACTCAACTCAAATAAAACTAACAAGCTCCTTAAAAGCTGAAATAAGGCTTTGTTGTTAATGCATGCATATATAATTGAGACTACAGTTACTATGAACACACTAGTAACTGTCTGTCTTGTAGACAGTACAACTTTGTTTCTATTGGCATCTTTGTAGTGCAAAATATCCTATCAGATCTTCAGTAATAAATAACACTTTACTAATAGTCTGTAAGTGTGATATATTATAATGTAAATTTTGAGTGTATTGAATGTAATTTTGTCATATATATTGTTTTTGGTTACCACTTTTATGGTCCAATCATCACTGATTATCTAAATGTGTGTCCTTTACAATAAATAGTCTGTAAGTGTGATATATTGTAATATAAATTTTCAGTGTTTGGAATGCAAATTTGTCATCTTAGATTGTTTTTAGTTACCACATTTATGGCCCTGTTATTTCTGATTATTTAAATGTGTGTCATTTATGATATAATAGTCTGTAATTGTGATATATTTTAAAGTAAATTCTGAGTGTATTGAATGAAAATTTTGTCATTTTATATTGTTTTTGGTTACCAGATTTATGGTCCAGTCATCACTAATAGTCTAAATGTGTTTCCCTTTACGATATAATAGTTTGTAAGTGTGATATATAGTAATGTAAACTCTGAGTGTTTTTTGAATGAAATTTTGTCATTTTATATTGTTTTTGGTTACCACAATTTATAGCCCTGTTAATACTGATTATCTAAATCTGTGTCCTTTACAATGTAATAGATGTAAGTATGATATATTTTAATGTAAATTATGAGTGTTTTGAATGAAATTTGTCATTTTGCGTTTGTTTTTGGTTACCACATTTATTGTCCTATTATTACTGTATATCTAAATGTATGTACTTTACGATATAATAGTCTGTAAATGTGATATATTGTAATATAAATTTTTAATTTATTGAATGTAATTTTGTCATTTTACTCACTCTCTTCCTTTGTTTCCACATTTATGATGCTGTCATTACTTGTCATCTGAATGTGTGTCCTTTACATATACTAATCTAAGTGTGATATACTGTAATGTAAATTTTGAGTGTTTTGAATGCAATTTTGTCATTTTTTTTTGTTTTTGGTAACCATATTTATGGTCCTATTATTACTGATTATCTAAATGTGTGTCCCTTACGATATAATAGTCTGTAAGTGTGATATATTGTAATGTAAAGTTTGAGTTTATTGAATGTAATTTTATAATTTTTATTCACTCTCTTCCTTTTGTTTCCACATTTATGATGCTGTAATTACTTGTCATCTGAATGTGTGTCCTTTACAATATACTAATCTAAGTGTGATATATTGTAATGTAAATTTTGAGTGTTTTGAATGTAATTTTGTCATTTATATTGTTTTTCAGATACCACATTTATATTCCAGTCATTACTGATTATCTAAATGTGTGTCCTTTACAATATAATAGTCTGTAAGTGTGATATATTGTAATGTAAATTCTGAGTGTATTGAATGAAATTTTGTCATTTTATATTGTTTTTTTGGTTATCACATTTATTGCCCTGTTATTACTGATTATCTAAATGAGTATCCTTCACAATATAATAGTCTGTAAGTGTGATATATTGTAATGTAAATTCTGAGTGTATTGAATGAAATTTTGTCATTTTATATTGTTTTTGGTTACCACATTTATTGCCCTGTCATTACTGATTTTCTAAATGTGTGTCCTTTACGATATAATAGTCTGTAAGTGTCATATATTGTAATGTAAATTCTGAGTGTATTGAATGTAATTTTGTCATTTTATAATGTTTTTTTGCTACCACAGTTATGGCCCTGTTATTACTAATTGTCTAAATGTGTGTCCTTTACGATATAATAGTCTGTAAGTGTGATATATTGTAATGTAAATTTTGAGTTTATTGAATGTAATTTTGTCATTTTATTCACTTTCGTCCTTTTGTTTCCACATTTATGATGCTGTCATTAATTGTCATCTGAATGTGTGTCCTTTACAATATACTAATATAAGTGTGGATATATTGTAATGTAAATTCTGAGTGTATTGAATGTAATTTTGTCATTTTATATTGTCTTTGGCTACCACAGTTTATGGCCCTGTTATTACTAATTGTCTAAATGTGTGTCCTTTACGATATAATAGTCTGTAAGTGTGATATATTGTAATGTAAATTTTGAGTTTATTGAATGTAATTTTGTCATTTTATTCACTTTCGTCCTTTTGTTTCCACATTTATGATGCTGTCATTAATTGTCATCTGAATGCGTTTCCTTACACATATACTAGTCTAAGTGTGATTAATTGTAATGTAAATTCTGAGTGTTTTGAATGCAATTTTGTCTTTTTATACTGTTTTGGTTATCACATTTATGGCCCTGTTATTACAGATTATCTAAATGTGTGTCCTTTATGATATAATAGTCTGTAAGTGTGATATAATGTAATGTAAATTCTGAGTCTATGAATCCAATTTATTATTTTATATTGTTTTTGGTTACCACATTTATGGTCCTGTTATTACTGATTATCTAAATGTGTGTCCTTTATGATATAATATCTGTAAATGAAATATATTGTAATGTAAATTCTGAGTGTATTGAATGTAATTTGTCATTTTATATTGTTTTTGGCTACCACAGTTTATGGCCCTGTTATTACTAATTGTCTAAATGAGTATCCTTTACAATATAATAGTCTGTAACTGTGATATATTGTAATGTAAATTCTGAGTGTATTGAATGTAATTTTGTCATTTTACTCACTCTCTTCCTTTGTTTTCACATTTATGATGCTGTCATTAATTGTCATCTGAATGTGTGTCCTTTACAATATACTAGTCTAAGTGTGATATATTGTAATGTAAATTCTGAGTTTTTTTTGAATGCAATTTTGTCATTTTATATTGTTATTGGCTACCACAGTTATGGCCCTGTTATTTACTATTGTCTAAAATGTGTGTCCTTTACGATATATAGTCTGTAAGTGTGATATATTGTAATGTAAATTTTGAGTTTATTGAATGTAATTTTTGTCATTTTTATTCACTTTCTTTTCTTTTGTTTCCACATTTATGATGCTGTCATTAATTGTCATCTGAATGTGTGTCCTTTACAATATACTAGTCTAAGTGTGATATATTGTAATGTAAATTCTGAGTTTTTTTGAATGCAAGTTTTCCTTTTATATATATTTTTTGTAACCACATTTATTGTCCTGCTATTACTGATTATCTAAATGTGTACTCTTTACAATATAATAGTCTGTAAGGTTGATATATTGTAATGTAAATTTTTTGAGTTTATTGAATGTAATTTTGTCATTTTATTCACTCTCTTCCTTTTGTTTCCACATTAATGATGCTGTCATAAATGTGGAAACAAGTTATATGTTTTATTCTATAGATAAACTCTCCAGTAATATTAATAACTTCACGGATCATTGATGAAATCAGGTCTTTACCACTCTCCTCCTATGATGATAATAAGCCATCTTCTGTTGGAACAGTTACTTCAGGGGCTTGTCCATAACCTATTAATTAACTGCCTTTATCATCAAATGAACAGTCTTCAATAAATAAACCAGTAAAAGTATCACAGCAACATTATGAGAGTATTATACTATATTGATCTGATCACTAAATATAGAGAAATGTTTACTCGATAGCTCTCCTGATAACAAGTACACATGTCAGGTGGCATATGAAAAATGTATTATGAATGAGTGGAAAATGCACTTTATGGCAGCTAAACAACTCTTAATGCTCTATTGGAGGTAATTGACATTACAGCCATGTAGTATTAGAAAAGTTTACATTATTTCAAAATATAAAGAAATCTTTCTCATCTAATACTGAGAGAGATGCTCAAGTTTACTTCATGTTTCAACTTCGTCCTGGAGTGATTGAATTAGTCCTTAGTGAAGAACAACAGCAATCTTATCATGAATGGAATATTTATCCTCATTTAAATCCACAGTGGTATGTATGATATAATACATGCAATTGTATTCCTATATGTCAGATCTATCAAACTGATGTGGACATATTTGGTGTTCAAACTCCTGCAAGTGTGCCTTTTATATTGATCACAGTATCTGCAGATGATGGACCTAAGACAGTCGCTAGATTAAATTATCATGTATCATTGAGAGGTATCAAACCTGACCAGGAGATATTATATGATCTCTTGGTAATGATAGAAACAGTAAGTAATCCATTTATATTTTTATATAGTCATGTTCTTTTATAAGAAGGTACACAAACTACAAACATCAGCCAATGTCAGTACTTCTACTTCACAAGATATAAGTATGTTATAATGTAGTGTTTTTATTAATATATAGTAAGTGTAATGAGTATATTAATTCAATTGACAGGTCACTCTACTCCAGAAACATACTATGCTGAGTTATCAATTTCTGTCTCTGATTCGATAACAGATTATCTCTAGCAAATGAATTGTCTAATACTTGACTTACTACATTTCAGTTTATGATAGTGCTACAAAGAATGATATGGAAAAGGTCTCTACTACTAAAGGTTTAATGAGTATTATCAACACACAGCCCCAGTCCCTTGCCAAAATTAATTTTCTAATGGAATTAAAAGTATTTAGATCTTTAGTTGAGAATATGGAACGTGATACTTTGTAAATAAGTAAACATCGTTATCATTTAATTATTTATATTTATTTAAAGGGAGAATTTTATTGCAGTCAAATTAAAGTGTTTTGTAGTTATAACATATCTTTAATTATTATTTAATTATTTACATGTTGTTTTGGGTCATTAGTGAATTCCTATAACTATCATTTTATGTTAGTTTTTATCATTACATATCTATAGCCTCTCCTACATACTGATGAAGTCACAGTAAAATTGACAACAGAAAATGACTAATATTTTAGGCAATGTCTCCTTGGAATATCATTCCCTCTATTAACAATGTGTATATTACTTCAATTGGAAGAGAACTTGGCAACTGTTTTTTTTGAAAAAATCTGAAAGCTGATAGTGCTGGACAAATTATTTTTGTTTAAAATAAAGATCACCAGTGAAAGATTACTATATCACACTCAGTGATTCTGTTATTGTTATGACACTAACTACTACTTTCTCAAATGTCACAACTAAAGAGTTCTATGTAGGATATTTCTAATTACTTTCATTGAATATAATTATTTGTCATAATTAACTTATTAATATTATCTCTATTCTATTTGTTAAAACAATAGTAATACTGGTTATAAAGATAATAATAACTTGTTACCTTATGAATATATCTCTAAAGGTATATGTCCATTTAGTTATCCATGCATCTACTTCATATATCCATTAACTTATTTTTATATATCCATTCTCTATTAGTCTTTTTCTAAAAAGAGGAAACAATAGCTAATGAATTAAGAGATGTTTTTATACTTTTAATAGCCACAATGACACTTTTATATTATAAAAATGACTACTGAGACACAATTTTAAGTTTACTAGCAAAAACTGTTTCCTTAACATAATTTTTGTATTTTCTGTGAGGAGATACCACACCCACTTTTACAGCTGCCATGGCAACATTCCTAAGACTAGAATAACCATAAAATAACTATTAAGACAACTTTAAACCTTAAGTTACCAGCCAAAAATTATTTCTTTAACATATACCTTGCTATTATTGGAGGAGACACCACACCTTGTACAGTTTCCACAGCAACATTCCTAAGTATAGAAAAGTCATAAAAATGGCTGTTAAACACAAGTTTAAACTTTAAGTTACCAGTAATTACTGTTTCTTTAACATATTTTGCCATTTCTGGGAGGAGACGCCATATCTACTTATATATTTGCAACGGCAACATTCCTATGTATAGAACAGCCATAAAAAACCTATTATGAGAACTTTAATCTTTACGCTACAGCCAAAAAATTGTTCTTTATCATGCATTTTGCCATTTCTGGGAGGAGAAAACCACACCCCACTTTTACAATTTCCATGGCAAACATTCCTATGTATAGAAAAAAGGTCATAAAAATGGCCATTAAACACAACTTTAAACCTTAACTTATCAGCAAAAATGTTTTCTTTAACATATATATTGCCATTTCTTGGAGGAGTAAATACAAATATGCAGTAAATACAAATATGCTTTTAGAGGTAGAGTTTTTAAAAATAGGATAGTTACATCATAAACAAAATAAATGTGTCAATTGTCTTCTTGTTACCTTTATCAAGATATCAAGAAATTCAGCTTTTTCAAGATTGAGGAAGTTAGAAATGGACAAAACAGCCACAAGATTTGTGAAATTATGAAACAGAATCAATCAGCAAAGAAAATTAATTATCTCCAAGTTCAATTATATCTATAAATAATAACAAATAGAATGTAAGAGCTCAGAATATACAAGACACACATATGTAACAGAATGTTACATGAAAGCTATATGATTTTTAAAAGTATATGTCATGACTGTGAGTGTGTCCACATGTTTACACATGTACACATTTAGATACTACTCTACATGCTACACTATATAAACATATACATTTTGAAAATCTACACACTGATTGCTGTAATAGAATTATAAGTAAATTTACATGGTGATACAAATCTATTTGCAGGTACTATTGCAGTAAAACATGACAAGTAGGTAGTTGTACTTTACGTATTTATTATTATTTTCAGTATCACTTCTTTTAGTTTTGTACCTTTCTAGTTAAGAACCTCTTTTCCATTATATATTTTGTGTTACTTATTCCATTTGAGAAACCACATTACTTATGACATCAGCTTTATATATATATATAAATGATAAACTTATTGTAGATTCTTATGAAAGTCATACTATGCTACTATGATCCTTTTAGTAAGAAGTAATTGTTCAAAAAGCACTCAGGTTATATAAAATTGTCAATTCAAAATGTATAGGTTATAGTCATAAGATGTATCTCACGACATAGATATATAAATACTTATAGACACAAATATCATACTTACACAGTTTGGAATTACCTGATATTATCTTCTCATCAATGTGACCTGCTTCATTGCTAGCGCTTTCTTCAGGTGATGATTATGTATCACGATATTCTATGTCTGTCATATCGAATATTACAATAATAATAATGATAATTAAGTCCTGTTTAATTTAAAATGTGTGATTTGGCAATTGAATTTGAGGCTTTTGTGGTTACTATGTGGCGAGAAAACTGTGCTGTCACTATGACTATGAGAGCGAAAGAGACGAATACATCACTACGTGCAAACTGATAAGGTTTGGCTTTCTCTACCGAGAAGAAAGAATAGGATATCTTTGTTTCCGTATCCAAAGCTATTGATAATGCTAGTATGTTAGAAGAAACAGACTCTCAAACACATCAATGGCGTTTCCAAAGTCAACTATCTCGGCTGCATCCCCTGACAATTAACACAATGCAATACTGGGCGAACTCGATATATGCATATACATTGAAGGCATTGTACTTTCTCCTTGTCTTTCAGAGAAGAATACAATTCTATTTGAAAAAATAAACTATTATATTATACTTATTGTGGTGAGTGAGCCTAAGACCAGTGGGACTGATGTTGTAGTGACAATCACAAAAGCAAAATTTTGTTATGAGTTCAATCAACGAATATCTAGCACAACATTGCTTACCTTCTAAATTCAACTGTTACTTGTAACACTTTACAGTTCAATAAACTTATAGTGTCTACCCATATTATACAGTTTGCTTTATTATGAGATTAAGTAATTGAGGTAATTATAGTCAATTGATTCAATTTTCATTAAAATAAGATAGAATTACCACAGAAATTGCCATTATTTCAAGACTAGTAATTACTTGCATTTCATTTGTTACCATTACAACATCTCTATATTTCATATGTAGAATACTGTATTCCTTCCTTAACCAATAGACATTCAGGAAGAGCTACAAGAAATTAAGACTAGTAGTAAAATGTTAGAAGGACAAGTTTGACAAAAGCTATGTGATGAGAACTTTATAAATGGTTTCTAGGACTAAAGATTTAGGAAGAATCAAAAGTTTTGTCAGATGTTTAAACTAAGTTAACTAAAAATAAAGTTATTTTAATTATTAAATAATTGTCGAATACCATCAGAAGATTATATAAAATATTATAGACAACAAACACTTTGAATGGACATTTGAGTATGTCATATTCTTTCATTTATATAATTGATGTAGCTTTCCTTATTTTCCAAAACCATTAATGATAAAAGTGGACATTACAGTGACAGTTGTTGCTGAAGTGAAATCATTAGTACATGCTTTTATCACGGAAATGAAAGTATGCCTGTTGTCGTTTTCTGAACAACTGTATTATTTATATTTTATTATAGGGGCATATCATACATACTTTTAAAGGAGAAGAAATAGACTTACAAAACGTAATCTTGATATGCTTCATAAAACATTAATATAGGCAGCTATAATATAGAACTACCTGTTACTGCAATAATTATTACTTCCACTATTTCAGCCTCAGTCATTTAAATAACTTTTACAGCCACTTCCATATACCACCCCATACCTCTACATACATTACTAAATGTATCAGAAGCGATATTTGTTCTGTTATGGATATTTATGATAAGGATATAGAGAAATTAGTACTAACTTAACATAATCATCATATGGTCATAATTGTCTGTATCATCATCATGTTGATTGTCACTAGTACAGTAAAACTATATATTTCATATAAAGTTACTAATCACTGAATGTGTAATAGACAACATAGTAAAAGATTATTGTGGAATAGACCACAAGACTATAAGAAATTTTCCAATAGACCACATCACTACAGGGTGATCCTCATATAGTCACAAAACCAAACCTACCAGGCCATCACACAAAGTACAGATAAATCATGAGTGCTTTTTTTTCTAAAACTAGACAAAGTTATTACTTTCTAGTGTCAGTAATAAATACAGCAATAAATTTTACACCGAAGCTATATACAGTATGTACCATATTGGAATCAAGATTTTATCTCATCTGTATGAATTTCTATTACATTTGCACTACATCTAGAATATTGATCATAGTAAGAGTTCCTAAACAAACAGATATACTTCACAATCAGCACTTCATTTAATTTGCTAGTAAAATTTCATTACTGGAGTACTACAGATGAAGATAACAACAATGTAATAAATAACGTGACAACATCCTGTATTTATAATTATATGTTAAGAATATTCATAGTGCTCTATATTACATTAAGAGAGCTGTTAGTGTATATTTTAGCCTAATCATCAGCTCTTCAAGTGCTATAAAATTACACAAATGGAATAGATTATTGTAACTGTAAAGTAGTCAGAATACACCAAGGTTTTCACATACAGAAGTCCCAACTTTTATGGAGCACTTGCTTCTACATGTAAATGATATAAACTAGAATGGCTCTTGCTGATTTGTGATTTTAACAGCTAAATCTGTCATTGAAACTCTTTACAACTATCAATAACAAGGTCATGACTTAAGTGCACTGTTTAACGTGCATTCTTAGTCTTTTCTTGACTAGCAGCAGATGTAAAACACCCCACCATCCCACTGTTAGTGACTGTTTGAAGAAGAAATCTTCTGTATCCAGTTTAGTGACTGTTTGAAGAAATGTAAAAACCATAACAACAGAATAGAACTCAATATCAACATTGTAGCACTGTTTATGTTTAGTTGTGACTTATGTTATATTTTGTATCTAAGAGGCTCTAACTCTTATAATAAAATATAAAAATTAAGTCAAATGTACATGTACATTGTTCCATGTACTTCAGGAAACAAAGTTTCAATATCAGTAAATTTACAAAATGTCATTAATTACAATCCTGGTTATTACACACTACTCCATACCTTGTTCTAGGTATTCTCATAATGAATACTATCAACATATATCTATGTATATACTCTTAATAGAAGGAATTTATCTTTTATTAAAGAAGAAAGTGACTTACAGTGATGTGTGTTAGAGCTCATAAACTTTATATTATTATTGTTTGATATTAATTTTGTTCCATTAATAAAATGATAAGTTGATTACAATAATTTATAATTAGTTTATTATATTTAAAGGAACAGTATATGATCATTAATGGACATAATCTACTTCATCTGACAGGAGTGGTGGATAATTTAGGACCTCTTTCCTTTCGAAGCAGTGAATGAAGACTTACTACAATATTATCATGGATCATAATCAATGGGGAAAAACAAGTATTCTTGTATAAAGTACCAATTAAATTAATATTATCATAATTATAGGTTGTCAGGTAATGCTCTCATGTACTCTTTCAGTCTTCAACAGCAGACAGTAACTCTGTGTGGAAGTATCTTTGAGAAATTTGTGTTAATAATCTACAAGTAGAGCTTAATATTGTGTTTGACAGCAGGTTATTTTAAAATTATATTATATAAGTATTATATAGGAACTCTGTTATTGACTTGTAAACCATATATGATGTTGAAAAAGAGCTATGAATGATTGATTATCTATGATGTAGGACAAACATTACTGTATACATGGATAGTTATTAAAATGTCTATTACAGAAAACTTCAAACCTTAACTTATCAGGAATAAATCTTCAGTTTAAAGACATCACACCTACTTTTACAGTTGCCACAACAACATTCCTATGTATACAATAGTTATAAAAATGACTATCACAGACAATTTCAAACCTTAACTTACCAGCAATAACTCTTTCTTCCTAATATTCAGGGTAAATTGTGTCTAATTAAGCCATCTGTCATTTTCTCACTTCAACTGGAGGCAAGAATGTTAGGTAAAAAATCATTCACTAGTCCTGCTGTGAAAGGAGTATGAAGAAAAATCAGAACAGGAAAGATTGATGAATTTGAAAACATTTGTTTGCAATTACAAGACTACATATGAAGGAAAAACATCAACAGTAAGAAAGAACATCAGTGAATAAATGAGTGTTTTTGTAGATGAAAGAAGAGAGGAGAGGGAAAGAAAGAAGAGAGATAGAGAGACGAGGTGGGAGGGATAGAGTCTAAAATGCAATAGGAGGAAGAAAAGTAGTAGTAGTAGATGTTTTTGGACAACAGTTAAACAAGTCATTGTAATTTCAATATTTTCTACTTATTTATAATGTAGTTAATGATAACAAAAAAATTACCATTTGGTACTAGTTTCAGTGCACTAGTTAAATTGTTTACAGATGAATGTATTCACAACTGTTGATGAGTTAATATTAATGTTTTTAATGAAGTACATTACTATGATAATTCTATAGATAACTTACTTGTCATTTAGCAAAAATTAATGGTCTACTGGAATTACTTGAGTATATTTATCCACCTCATATGTCCTATTATTTGTCAATTCATTTACCCACTCACTTAGTCCATCAAACTAGTATCCATTATTTGTCTGTCCATATCTTTCTGTTTCCATCCATTCTGCAGCATTCTTATCAGCAATCACATCAACCTTTCACTTTAAAGGAGAGTGCTAATCTTGACAATGTCTTACTGACTACACCAACATGGTTTATATCTGGTGTAGTTACAACATAATAATCCAGCATTGTTTGAAGAGTGAGTATTGTTAACTCCCACATATGATTAAACAAACTATATTCTATTCAGACAGTATAAAAACAATCCAAGAAGTACTAGTTCAAAAAAAAATCACATGAGAAGGTGGATATGTCACCATTGACAGTTTTTATCATCCTTGTTTCATTCTTCCATCTCTTTATCAGTCCATCTATCAATATTTCCAATAATCCATCAATCTATCTATTCATCCATCAATCTCATTAATATTCATCAGAAAATATAATAATCATTGATGTTTATTAATAGTATCCTGTTCATAATACATATCACTTTCTATCATTATACCTTTTACAGGTCAGTTTGCATTTGGTAATCTTAAAGATGTAATAGCTGTCCGAGTTTTAATTTCCTTTGCGTTCTACTTATTTTGGATATGATTTTGTTAAGAATGAAATTGGTAAAAGACAAGAGAAATTTATTTTATGAATTTTTCTCATAAGTCAACTGACAAAACATTGCAACACTAAATTCTTTACAAGAATTAATGAAACTATTAGAGAGTGTTATATCAAGTATCGGATAATCTTTATCAAGGTATAGATAAAATGTCTAGATAGATATATGCACTGATAGATAGATGGATGAATAGATTAGATGAATGGATGGGCAAATGGATAGATAGATGGAGATAGTTGGACAAACAGATGTACTATGTATCAAATATTTATTGAAATTTCCAGGAAGTCAGCAGCACATCCAGAGAGACACTTCCTCTTACCTTCTCCTCCTGCTTCACTCACTCAAACTAATGATAGATGAGGTATACACATAATGTTAATTATAATTACAAAAAATTACTATACACTTTTAGTGATTAATGTTTATTGTTGTTTTTTTGGTTTGTTTGTTTAGACTTTCTTCTCAGAGTCAGCACAACATGACCAGGTAAGAGTGAGTGCAGACATTTATTTTATAGACACATATTATGTTATTTGGTATTTATCATATTTAATGACAAACACATTAGACATTTGATTGTCATAGCTATAATTATGTTCTGAACAAATGGTCCCTTTACAACATCCAAAATGGTGTTTCAAAATGACAGAAGTACCTTACCTTGACCATTCATGAATGGTCTTGTGAGTAATGTGATCAAGTCTTGTTAGATTTGAGTAATTATATTGAGCCAAATATTAAAGGTCACTGTAACTAACTCGAAGAGGGCCCTCTAAAAAGAAATCAATAAGATTCCTAATACTCCTGAAAGTATGTATAGTAATGACTGTATTACAATTATATAATAAAATCTTATATCTCTAACAAACTAATTGATTCTAAAATAATGAAATACATGACTGTCATTAGTTTATTATTAATAAGAACAGTTACTACTTTACAGTATCTCATTATATATTATTCAATAGTAAATATCATTTATTGATTAAATTAACTGATCAATTTACTATTCTAGTTGGTTTTAATATAGATGAAAGATTCAATTAACAAACTAGTTTTATGCATGGACTTTGAAAACTGACAAATTATATTTCATTGGACAGTATTATTTATTCTCTTATGATTTATCAAAGTCAACATAATGTTTAATATTATGATAACTATAATTAGGATCAGTTTATAGGGAATAGTATGATGGATTTCCTTTCCAGCTGTGAGACATTTCACAGTTTTTGGTGAAGTAGGTGTGTTAAATAGTTATGCCCATTACGGTCGTAGACTTGGCTCTTCAATTCTCTTAAAACATTTTGATGCAATAGTACTGCTAGTAATGTGATTGATCTCATTTGACAACCTCTTATAATGTATATAGTCCAGTGCTCATTCTACTTAGTCAAAATTTGATGTCAGTTTACATGATATTATTGTAATTGTTATTTCCTTGTTTCCTTTCATCATGTTAATTATGTTGTCATTAGACTGACTCAGACTATATCTAAAAAATATTTAATTTACTATCTGGTAGCTCCAGCTGTTCACTGTTTACTCTGTGATTAATTCCTTTAACGTATCTGGTCCCAATTCGTTTTATAATGGCATGTAGTTGTTCCTGTAAGTGTGATGTATCAACATAGGTAGACCAAAACAGTTATAGTCTGTCGAAAAATATTCAAGCACTGGCTGCTGGACTACGATTGAACGAGTTGAATTGCATTGATGTATGAATCCCCTGAAGGCAACATTTCTGCAAAATCAAACACTTCACCAGATCTCTTACATTGGATAATGTTCACTTTTAACAATTGATTATTAAACAATTATTCTTAATAAATGTACAAGTAATGTTTGATTATCTACACAGTAAAATCAAACATGTCAATTATTTATGACTCATATTAACAAAAAGACATCATCATATAAAAGGTAATACAGACATTTCATATTAAGTCAAATGTACATGTACAATTGTTCCATGTACTTCAGGAAACATAGATAGTTTTTAATATCAGTAAATTTACTACATGTAAATATTAAGTTCATTAATTACAATCCTGGTTATTACACTACTCCATACCTGTTCTTATATGGTATTCTCATAATGAATACTATCACCATCATCTATGTACTTAGTAGAAGGAATTAATCTTTAACTATTTTTCAAGACGGGGAAGATCTAACCTTAGATGTCCTTTTTTCATGTAATATGTCTTATTATTTAAATAAATGAAGTTCAATGTGGTGATAGTAATGTCTCGTGACACATGTCCAATGTGAAAATGCTACTGTTAATGCTAAAGATGCAAGGTTTGTAAGTTAACCTCTTTTTTAATGATAAATGTTTATTCTTTTCTATTAAAGGATAGCTCATCCTTGTTGTCAGAGATTTTTATCATTATGAAGTCTCACTGCATGATACACAACTAAACAAACTTGTTTTTATTGCAATAATCAACCAGGAATTAGACCAAATCTATCATCAACAATGTTACTGTCTTTTGTACACATATCTACTATATGCACTAATATCAAACTATGAGATGTCTACATTATACTGAAACTGATTACCAGACTTAGTTATACACTTTTACTGTAACCCCCCCCCCCATTTTAAAAATATTATTAGTCATACTTTTTCATTCACATTTTTTACTGCTATTTATTATTATTATTAGAATCAGTGGACAAGCTTTACATTATGCTTCATGTGCGCCTAACACTGACCATAATTCAATTACTCCGTGTTATCAAATGCAGATCCTAATATAGGTAACAGGGTCCAGTTTGTATTGTATACAGTTTATATTTCATTTGTTGTCTCTCTACTTGTTTAGTAGGACAGGATATAGATAAAAGCCAATGTGATGAGAACAATATAGCTTAAACCTTTCATGCTATGCAGTTAATATTTCAAAAAAACTTGTGTGGGTGGGCAAAATGAAGCTTCCTTCTTGCCTTTTAACCTTTCTACTGATATACAACCAGGTGTCATATGACTGGAAAAACATGTCAAAATTTAAGTCACAAGACCAAAATATAGAAAAATAGATTAATAAGTCGTTTTGAGCCTAAGTAAAATCATTAGACTGGCTGTCCCCGTCTGTTAGCCTTGAAGTCGTTTACACTGAGAAGGCTATTACCAGTACCCTAGGCGTAACAGCCACTTTAAAAATATTGGTTCAGTCACCAATTCGCATTTCATCATTTGCAAATGAACACTCAAGTCAGTCATGAACGAGAGTACATAGAAATCATTGACAACACAAACATTATATAATGTCAGGGCTACCATAACAATGACATGTTAAATTGTACACAATAAAAAAAAAAAAAAAAAAAAAAAAAAAAAAAAGGTCTTAGACAGACATATCGTCTCTATAGACTCTATTATCATTACATCATTACATTGGTATAACTTTATTGAATATATATAGAGAATGTGTTCTTGCTGATTTATTATTTTTGTTGAATAGAAAACAAACTAAACTTTTCTCTTCATTGACATTTAGTCACATTCCTTTCCCAGACAGCTTTGTTAATGGGATACAATTCTATTCTGTTAATCTGGATAGATCTGCTGGTCAATTCTTTTCTATTGCCATAGAGGTACCACCTGACTGGTTTTTCCAGAGTACAATTCCAATTCAAGTACGAGTGTGGCTATATCATCTTGTGCTGAATTATTAAATTATGATGCAAAGCAGTAGAGATTTGAATGATTCTACCTTGTCCAGGAAGCACAAACATGATGGAAAAATACATTGTGTGATAATCAAATATAACCCCTTAATGGCCATATATCCTGTTGAGTCTGAAATTACATTTTGAAGTGACTGATAGGAGATATATAGCTTTGCTGGTTTAAAGGTAAATTGTCATCTAAAGTTCTTGTCAAGTTGAATTTTATGCTATTTTTCATATATCAAGCAAACTAGTTTCTTGCTAGCTTGCCTTGAGGACTTTTATTAACAGATCTGTCAGCAATCAAATCTTTATTATTAATTAAACTAATTAATATCTTTTATTTTTTTTCATTCTTTACACAGATTGATGGTCTAACTATTGTATGCTGTGAGAGAGTTTTTCAGTTGGTCAGTGGGATATCCTAGGTACATTCTTAGGTATCCCTTGATTCAATCCTTCAGACCATTAAGGTCATTAATCACTATCATGTAGAGCCATCTCATAAAGATACATGATAACAGTGTGTGAATGATGGTAAAGCAAGTAAAGTAGCTTTGATTGAGGCCCGTAAGAGATGAAAAATTGCAAAGTATTGTTAGTGAACAGGAGTCAACAACTGTATAACTAGATGTATTGTTATCTAACTCTTTTATAAATAATTGTTTTCGTTAGTCATGTAAAAAACTCCAGCAAAAAGCAAATGGTTGAAAGTATTCTTTTATCATTCATGTTCAAAAAATTTATTAGTGTAGTGTATAAACTTTGTCTTTTATGTATACCTTTTTACATCATTGTTTTGTCTCCTTATAGCTGGACTAGAAGACAGTAATACAACACATCAACATCACTTTTATCTTAAAGAGGTACACATTGAAGATGGTCAAGTAATTGGTTATGATATATTTTACTTGAACTTGTATTACAATATTGCTTGTTATGGTTTTATTCTATTAGGTGACTGCTGACTTGATTCATGAGTTTTATTTGTGTCAAGTGTACGCTATATTGAAGGAATATATGAAAAGAAGTAAGAATTAATGGATAAATACATGGATGGATGTGCATAACACCTAGCTTGATTACTTGTTGATGTTTATCTTATAGTTCACAACTGATACTAACTTGTACCATTTCCCACTATTGGATGACACTTCTTGAAGTTTTGTCAAGTTAAATGACTGGATTATGGGTAAATGTTATCAGAAGAGTCGAACTATATGCACTCTAGAGTAACACAAGTACTATAGATATATGTAATATTTAGCTACACTGTGACTATCTCTTACAGGGAATAGACTTACTTTTTGGATTCCTCTTTAATTAATGATTTTGAAACAAAGAGTATGTTTTTATATACAAGATGTTGTTTTAATTAATTGTCATTGTGTCTTTAGATATGGAGTTGTCTAAAAAAATATCAGTGGTCATTACAACGATATGTTTGATGTCTTCTACTAAAAAGTCACTTCTTTATTTAGAGGAGAAAAGGTTTATGAATGTTTGTTAGCAAAGGAGGAATAATGGATAAATTTGGATTACATACAAATAAAAGTATGAATGCCTGGTTACAAGGAATGGAAAAGAATATATCAGACAGACAAATGGACCAGATGTGACCAAATGACAAATAATATAGAGAGAGATTGTAAGATAATCAAATAAAATTCATCTTATTTGACAGATGTGGTCACGTGTATGGATTTAGAAAAGGTCTTGAGTACTTTAGTGAAGATGAAAGTGAGCTGCTTACGTACAAAGTCGCATTTCATAGTATATCTGTCAGCCTCTATAATAGAAAAGCTTGTACAAAGACTTACTGATAGTTCTGACTATATATTAATCACATTAAAATAACTGAGAAGACACATAGATATATTTTATTTTTTAATTTGTTCTTTCTTCTCTCTCCTAGAATGCATCAAACCCTTTACTTTTAATGCACACGGTGTTACTTCTGGGAAGCCAGTTAGCACCTCAAAACAGTTGAATATATATATAGTTAAAATGAGTAGTTGTGGCATATATATGGCAAAGGTCTGTGTCAAAGCGTTTTTTGATGTGTTTTAACAATGGTCCTGTTTGACAAATCAGGTCACAAATGTTTTACGAAAGTGGGCTCTTATTGCAAAATTAGGTTACAAGTAATCAGATGATTATTGAGTATTGTATTAATAGAATATACAGGTCATTGTTGTCATTTGAATGTGGCTTCATTTTCAATGTCTTAATCACTTTATAAGCGTTTGGTATTATTATTATGTATAAATTATTGCTGATGGTTACTATGTACCATATAAAAATAGGAATCTATAATGAGAGAATATAAAAATTATGTATTTCACACAAACATTTCAAAGTGTTCCTCAAGATCATGGATACATATTTTACCTAGAATGTAATCAAGATGCTCAAGACCTTTTATCAGTAAGTATACATGTAACATGTACAATGTATTATTTAGTAATTATGGTACAGGTATTATATATAAATGTCCAATTATTGTGTCTGAGGTATAATAAAAAGTTTTTTTTTAAACGTTTTAAACTCATTCTGTTGTTATTATAAACAGTAACAACAGTCCACATAATATTAGTTGAATCATAAAATGTATTCGTGGTTAATGATTTTTGTAGTATGCTTGTGTGACTTACTTATTTACTCTCTTTATAGAAAATATTAATATTTCCAATCTGCCTAAAGGATCAATGCTGATCAAGTTCTAGAGGACTCATTTTTCCCAATCAATTCCTACAACATTGTATTCACTCCTTCTCCCTCTCTATGAAACACCTTCATGCTCACATTCTTCCTCTCTTCCTCATCACCTTTACTCTCGCCTTAAGCTCCTACCCATTCCCTACAAACCACCACACCATAACTCTCCTGAAGTGTGTCAACTGGGTGAATGCTCTCAAGATTCGGGATTACATGAAATCTAAACATCCACTAATCAGACTCACACCCCCTTTTCGTAAGACCACTCCCACTTTGATCCATTTACTGTAAATAACTAGATTACAGTTTATTGCTACTCCCCCTCAGTCAATGATAGCCCACCTACTTATATTAGTTGATTATTATGTATATTATGTACATGTAAACAACACAGTATATTAAAGTATATTTATTATATAATATATAGCTTTTTTTCATAGTAAAAACAAACTATATTATCTTTTTTTGTTTTCCATAATATTATTTTTTCTATCACCTATATTCGTTTGTTAGCATTTAGTAAAGTTGGATGTGTATTAGTAGGTTCTGGTATATATTGTTTAAGTATTGTCTATATTGTACAGGCACATGTTGTGTGTGTGACCTTTAGCAGGCATTAGAATTTTCTACTAAACTCATTTCATAGTTTGTTTTGATAGCTTCTGTTAAAAACAAAAGTGGGTTCATTTCTTTTGTATCTTTTTAATCAAATTGTTTGACACCAATAAAAATTTTCATTTCTTTTATATGATTTTGTATATAGACAGTTTTACAATTGGTTTATTCAGGTTAAAAATTTAAAACAGATTTCCATTTTTGGTCTATTATTCATTTTCTTTTTTGTTATCTTCATTCCTTTTATGTGAAAATTTTCTTATTTTGGGTTACAGCATTACACAAAAATATAAAAATGGGGGAATTCAATAAAATATAATAAAATATTATAAGTAATAGTTAATAACCAAACACAACTAGTCTACAATAAAGTTTAGATAACAACAAATGTAACAAAATTAAAAGGGAGGACTTATCAAAAACTGTAACCCAATGAAAAGGAACAGTATTATTACAAATTTACACATTAAGAGTTGTTATTTTTTA